>NW_028230439.1:21751147-21919299 GCF_043228905.1 Azolla caroliniana | reverse complement strand
ACGTCGTTTCGGTTCAGGGCCCTCCGGGTATCGCTTGCGTGCACCCGACCTTCCCACAGGTACACTACCCGGCTTCTCAAAGCCTCCATAAAGTCCCCGCAGTCTTTCCGGATGTGGCTGACCTCGTCGCACCACATGCACCTACTTCCTGCCGGAAGCCGTCGGTCACGAGCCTTATCGCCGCCTTCCCTCCGAGCCTGGGCGATCTGGAGATCCTTTACCGCTCGTGTCAACTCCTCTAGAGCTGTTCCCCCGGACGAGCCTCTGTTCACGCCGGTCGAAGGCGAACCAGTTTCGAGCCACTCCCGGGTCTCTTCCCTTCATGCCTGCGGTATCGGTTCGAGCTTCCTTGCTGCGACAGGTCCCGCCTCGGTCGCCTCTGTATCAGCCCACTCCCACCGTTTGTTAAAACGGCCGCAGACTCTCTTTACCGTGGCCCAGTTGGTCGTCAGCCCGTCTTCGGTTTCCAATAAGGAGCCAACTTGCCCCCGATCTCGTGCGTCAACCGATTTGACAAACAGTAGGACACGACTTGTGTCCAGAACAGTCCGATCGAGCGCCGAAAGGTACGCAAAGCGTTCCTCAAACTCCCGGAGGAGTACCGACGCATTTCTTCCTTTGTTGGGGGACTCCACCCACTTCATGAAGCTCCGCTTCGAAAGTCGAAGTGCGTCATCCAACCCGTTGTCGTGAAGAAAACCGTCCATAAGCGGAATCGGCAGACCAAGGCGTGGGAACCGGTTCCTCACGCGCGCACGCTCCAAGTCGAACATAGAAGCGAGTTAGGAGGATAATCGGCAGGAACGGGCCCTAACACGAGTGGAGACAAAGACCGCGCGAACAGTCTTTTCGGTCGCGCGCGCGAGCTAAGGGACGGCACGAGTCGGCGGCGTAACTACGCGTATGCGTGAAGAACGGAGCGGATCCCTGTTCGAAAGGGACAGGGAATAAAGCTGACAGGACGGCCTGCTCGTCGGGCTATATAAGAGCAGGAAAGAGCTGTTGCAGGGATCTGGCGCGGAGAGGACGAAGTGCTGTCGGACCGTTTCTGGACGCTTCTCTCTCTCTGTTTCCTTCCTTCTTGAGCTCCATAGCTTTCTGTGCAGGGTTCCGAGGAGGCTCGCGCTGTTTCGAGGAACGCCCGAGTGCTTCCGGCAGCACCTCCAACCTGCTACCCCCCCCTTGCCCCGTTTTGTGCGTCGAAGCGAGCAGGCATCGGCATCTGTTCGCCGGCCTGTTCGGTTGTAACCAACCTGTGCCCCATCGAGGGTTGTAGTAGTGTTAGCCATTTTCTTAATATACATATTAAGTCATTCGCATCTGTCTGTGTCGGTCTCTGTTCGCGTTCTCCGTGCTGAAGGGCCGTGTCCCTGTGTATCCCCGGTCCTGCGTAGCCGGTTCTCTCTCTTTCTCCTCCCTCGCTTGCTCTTTGGTTCGAGACCCCCGCGGTCTCGCCTCGATTCCACACGCACTTGCGTAATATCTCGACATCTTTGGTGAACCCGACGTGAAAGAGGCGGCAGAAGAGCAGAAGATGAGGGGGTCGGATCTCGCAGAGGCCATGGCTTCGGCCGTGGATCGGATTGTAAACGCGCGCGAGAGCACCGGTGCCCTCGACAGAGCTATTGAGGCGGTCGTCGGCACGATCGGCCGGTTCGATGGGAGGGATGCCACGAAGTATCTGGCGTCCTACGGTGCAGAAATGTTGATGCGGGACATTCCGGAAGAAAGGCGTCTTGCCGGATTTCCCCGAGTGGCAATGCCGAGCATCCATGCGGAGGTGCTCGAGGTGCGGGCGGAGAGCCGTACCTGGGAGGAGTTCGAAGGTCGGCTCCTAGAGAAATACGGGCTGGACGACGCGCTCCGGCTTTCGAAGCGAAGTTTCATGGAATGGGTGGAGTCCCCGGGGAAGGGAAGAAACGCGTCGGCACTCCTCCGGGAGTTCGAGGAAAACTTTGCGCGCCTTTCGGCGCTCGACCGAACCATCCTGGACACGAGCCGGGTCTTGCTGTTTGTCAAGTCGGTCGACGAGCGGGATCGGGAGCAAGTGGGCCTCTTGCTGGAAACCGAAGACGGGCTCACTACCGACTGGGCGGCTGTCAGGAAGGTCTGTGGCCGTTTCGACAAACGGCGAGAATGGGCGGATAACGGGGCGACCGGGTCGGGCTCGGTCGCAGCAAGGAAGCTCGAACCAGCGCCACAGGTGCGCAAGGAAGAGACCCGGGAGTGGTTGGAAACCGGTTCGGCTTCGACCGGCGTAGTCAGAGGCTCAACCGGAGGAGCGGCGTTGGAGGAATTGACGAAGGCGATAAAGGACCTCCAAATCGCGCAGGCCCGAAGGGAAGGAGGCGAACCGGCTCGTGACCGACGGCCGGCGGCAGGAAACAGGTGCATGTGGTGCGATGAAGTCGGCCACATTCGGAAGGACTGCGGCGACTTCGCGGAGGCGCTGAGGAACAGGGTGGTGTACCTGTGGGAAGGACGGGTGCATGCCAGCGACACCCGAAGGGCCCTGAGCCGAAACGACGGAAAGGGTGGTATGAAAAGGTTGATGGAAGAGGCGGCGGCCCGACACGTGGAAACCGTCCACTACTCGGCGTCGGCCGGCATTCGAGTCGGGGGCGGCGAGGCCCGAAGGGAAAGCAAAGCCGGATTCTGGCCGACGATGCTGGAAGGCCTTGCCGGTGCAAGGCTTAAAGGGGAGGAATCGGACCGTGCGGAGAAACGGGTACGGGAGATGACCGGGTGGAGCGACCCGGTCGAGGAAAGGACGGGCTTCGTGGAAGCCGCTTGCCAGAACTACGAGGCTCTGGTGGAAGAGAAGCGGGTGGGGAGACCCGGGACGACCGGGCCCTCACAACGATACGAGACCCGGTCCGGGCCACGACGGGACGAAGCCGGCGGGGCCGGTACGCAAGATAAAACCCAGAAGGGCGGGTACCGTCTGGGGACGGAGATAGAAAGGACCACGGACTTACGAAAGGTCCTGGAGGAACGGATCCTCGACAGCAAGGTGGAGCTGTCGTTACGAGAGGTGCTGGGAATCGCCAAGAAGGAGTTCCACGACTCCATCGTGGACTTGGTGAAACGGAAGAGGCTGTCAACGGAGACAGAACCGGAAAGACCAGTGGAAGTGCGGACGACGCACCTAGACGACATGGCGCTGGGAGACGAGTGGGCGGAGAGCCACTATTCGAGACCACACTGGGCCCGAGCGACCACGGAAACCCCGGTGAAGATCGGCGATGTCCAGGAACCGGTGATAGCTTTGGTGGACCACGGATCGGAGATCAACTTGATGTCCATGGACTTCTATAAGAAGGGCAAATGGCCGATCAACACCAAGCACGGGTGGAAAATAAGGGCGGCAACGCGCGCCACCGAGGAGCTGCACGGGGCCTGTCCGAATGTGCGAGTCAAGATCGGCGACGTCGAGATTGACCAGCACTTCTTCGTGCAGGAGACGTCTTCGCATCCGGTCATACTGGGAGAGCCGTACATCACGGCGGCGCGGATGGAGACCAAGGTGCTGGACAATGGTTCGGCCTACGCGAGGGTCAAAAGCCAAGACGGGCGCCATTCGGTCCAGTTTCTGACGGTACGGCCGAACCACGAACGTAACCGTGATTCCCTCGGTTCCGAGGAGGAATCGGACTGTGCGGAGAAACGGGTACGGGAGATGACCGGGTGGAGCGACCCGGTCGAGGAAAAGACGGGCTTCGTGGAAGCTGCTTGCCAAAACTACGAGGCTCTGGTAGAAGAGAAGCGGGTGGGGAAACCCGGGACGACCGGGCCCTCACAACGGTACGAGACCCGGTCCGGCCCACGACGGGACGAAACCGGCGGAGCCGGTACGCAAGATAAACCCCAGAAGGGCGGGTACCGTCTGGGGACGGAGATAGAAAGGACCACGGACTTACGAAAGGTCCTGGAGGAACGGATCCTCGACAGCAAGGTGGAGCTGTCGTTACGAGAGGTGCTGGGAATCGCCAAGAAGGAGTTCCATGACTCCATCGTGGACTTGGTGAAACGGAAGAGGCTGTCAACGGAGACAGAACCGGAGAGACCGGTGGAAGTGCGGACGACGCACCTAGACGACATGGCGCTGGGAGACGAGTGGGCGGAAAGCCACTATTCGAGACCACACTGGGCCCGAGCGACCACGGAAACCCCGGTGAAGATCGGCGATGTCCAGGAACCGGTGATAGCTTTGGTGGACCACGGATCGGAGATCAATTTGATGTCCATGGACTTCTATAAGAAGGGCAAATGGCCGATCAACACCAAGCACAGGTGGAAAATAAGGGCAGCAACGCGTGCCACCGAGGAACTGCACGGGGTCTGTCCGAATGTGCGAGTCCAGATCGGCGACGTCGAGATTGACCAACACTTCTTCGTGCAGGAGACGTCTTCGCATCCGGTCATTCTGGGAGAGCCGTACATCACGGCGGCGCGAATGGAGACCAAAGTGCTGGACAATGGTTCGGCCTACGCGAGGGTCAAAAGCCAAGACGGGCGCCATTCGGTCCAGTTTCTGACGGTACGGCCGAACCACGAACGTAACCGCGATTCCCTCGGTTCCGAAAACCGAGAGGATTTTTAGAGAGGACTGCCAAGGCGTGGGGCCGCGACAGTTCGGATGCTCCGGAAAAACCCCACATCTGTATGATAAAACCGTGTACAATAGGTAGGAAATTTTGCTTCTCCGACAGCGGAGCATGTACGATGGTCGGCATCACCGGTCGAGAGAAAACAAAGACGGAGGGGAGACTTCGGGCGTGCGGAGTTCTCGGCGCTGACGAAGGAATCAACGGAGCCGTGGAGGCAGTCTCCTTCGACGACACCTTGGGAATGCTGGGGAAGGTAGTCGAAGAAGACCTTAACGAAGACCGGACGATACCGGTATGTTCCGAAGAAATGTACGAAGTCATCGCGGACTTCGGTCGAGGGCTCGAGTCGGAACGGACGGCCCGAGTTAGCACCAAGTACAAGACTGTGGACCGGAAGGTGAGGCCAGTTGCGGCGCCCTTACCGGAGGGCAGCGAATCCCGAATCAAAGGGGTTGCATCGGACCCCAGCTTACGAGATCCGGCCTGCATAGGACACACCTTCACCAACGAGACGCTCCGCGAGCTGAAGATCGGTGGGGGCGGGTTCCTACTGCCGGCGGAGGAAGACCGGTTTCAGAGAATGCTCGGAAGGCACGGGAAAGCCTTCGCATTCTCGCCGGAGGAAATCGGGTGCGTGGACCCGACGATCGTAGAGCCGATGGTGATATTCACGGTACCGCATGTACCGTGGAATCTCAAACCAATTTCGGTTCCAAGAGCTCACATCCCGAAGTTGATGGAGCTGTTGAAGCAGAAAGTTGATATGGGCATTCTCGAGCCGTCGAGCGCCCCGTATTCAAACCGCTGGTTTACCGTACCAAAGAAAAATGGATCATTGCGCTTCATTCAGGACCTGTAGCCGGTCAACAGAGTGACCATTCGGAACGCAGGGATCGGACCGACCATAGATGAGTTCGCGGAGGCCTTCGCCGGAAGGTCGATTTACTCGGTCGGTGATCTATACTCAGGGTACGACCAGTTCCAGCTAGCCGTGGAGAGCAGAGACATTACGACGATGCGAACTCCCCTCGGCCTAGTGCGGATGTGTACGCTGCCGCAAGGAGGGACCAACTCGGTGGCCCACATGGTGAATGCGATGAACAAGGTGCTGAGGGACTGCATCCCGGACATCACCATGCCGTTTCTAGACGACATCCCGATCAAGGGATGCCCGGTAGAAGAGAAGGACGAGACGATCGGGCCGGACGGATGCCGGCGATTCGTGATGACGCACATCGACGACTGCGAGAAGGTGCTGCAAAGGCTAGAGGATGCGAGGCTCACCTTCTCGGGGGAGAAATCAGCCTTCGGGCAGTCGGAAATCATGGTGGTCGGACACTTATGTGGGCCATATGGCTGGAAACCGTCTCCGGCAAAGGTAGAAGCCATCTCCGCGATGAAGCCCGACTGCAGCTCGGTCACGGAAGTACGAAGATTCCTGGGGGCATGCGCATTCTACCACGTATGGATCCCACATTACGCCCACGTTGCGGAGCCGCTATACGGATTATTGAAGAAAGGGCGAAGATTCGAATGGCTAGACAAGCACACGGAGTCGGTCCGGAAGCTGAAGGAGGCTCTTTCGGCAGCACCGGCGCTCCGAAAGGCCGTCTACAGGAAGGGCACCCCAGTGTACATAACGGTTGACACGAGTCCGACCGGAATCAGGTGGGTCGTCAACCAAGAAGACGAGGACGGCAATCGGTTTCCGATCCGATTCGGCGCGAAGGTCCTCAGTGAGCGGCAGCGAGGATACGCCCAGGTTAAACGCGAACTCTGGGGTATCGTTTCGGCGGTGAAGGCCAACAAGGACTATCTGATCGGGACAGAGGTAATCATAGAGACGGATTGCATGCAGATTCTCGGCATGGTTTCCGGATGCGCGACGCCAGACCTGGCAATGCTCAGGTGGATAGCGTACATCAGGTCCCTGGACCCGGGAATACGACACATTTCCGGGAAAGACAACGCCATGGCCGACATGCTTTCAAGGGCGAGATTCGATGACGAGGGCGGCATGGTTTCGGAGGACGAAGAGGTCGGCGTGGACTTCTTCGAGACTGCGTATGTGACAACCGACGGAACAAGCACTTCGGCGCTTAACGACTTCGACGCGAGCAATTACGACGGGGAGTGGCTGCAGATCGGTGGGTTTTTGAAGACAATGACGCCCGATGCGTCATGGACGAAGGACGAGGCCAACCGGATCCGGAAGAAAGCGTACCGGTTCTTTCTCCGGGATGGATACTTGTGGAAGCACCCGAAGAAGAGGAACGGCGTCCCGCTCCGGGTGGTGGCAATGAAGGAAGATCAGGAGGAGCTGCTAGCAGCCTACCACGACAGCCCTTGGGCTGGACACCGTGGAACATGGGCTACGTTTGAGAAACTGAAGGGGAAGTATTGGTGGCCGGGGCAGTACCAGGACGTGCATCGGTTCGTGACAACTTGCGAGAGCTGTCAGATGCACTCCATAGTCCGACATCGAGACGAGCTTCACCCTACGTACCCTCTGGCCATCCATTTCAAATGGATGGTAGATCTGGTAACGATGCCAATGGGAGTAGGACAGATGTGGTACCTCGTCCTAGCGCGGGAGGATCTGACGAACCAGGTGGAAGGCCGGGCCCTTCCGAACAAAACGACCGCGGCCGTATGTCGGTTCCTAATCGAGGACGTGATATGCCGGTACGGGTGCGTCGGGAAGATCGTGGCTAACCGAGGGGAGTTGGACGCCGAAGAAGCCGCGGAGCTGTTGGACCGGCTGGGAGTCAAGCTCTCGCTCACCACTGCGTACAATCCGGAGGCGAATGGAAAGGTGGAGCGCGGACACGGGCCGATTGTCAAGGCGCTGGTTCGAGCATGCGGAGGCCGAGTCGGTAACTGGCCGCGGCTGCTACCTTATGCTTTGTGGGCGGACCGGACTACACACAGTTCGGTAACCGGGTACATGTCGACGGAGCTCATGTTCGGCCAGAAGCCGATCATGCCGATGGAACGGACGATCTCCTCATGGGCAACGGTCGATTGGAGGGACGAGATGAGCCGGGAGGAGTTGTTGGCCGCGCGTATACGACAACTCGAGCGGAGTCCGGAGGACGTGGAACTGGCTGCGGAGAAGCTCCGGGTGGCGAGGACAAAGAACAAAGCCAGGTTCGACCGAACGCACCGGCTCCGACCGAAGAAAATCGAAGAAGGTGACTGGGTGCTCGTCTACGACAGCAGCCTCGACAACCAGCACCGAGCCACACGGAAGTTCGCACGAAGGTGGTTCGGGCCTTACGTGGTGCGGAGCGCCAATGACAACGGGACATATCACCTGGCGGAACTCGACGGCACGAGAGTGGCGATACCGGTTGCAGGGAAGCGGATCAAAGCGTTCAAGAAGCGACACGACGACGAGCCAGACCCGGCTCTCCTAGTCAGCAGTGACGAACGATCCGAAAACGAGGAAGAACCGACGGGCGAGGAATGAAGACGGGCCGGTTTTCTCCGTCCCAACTCTCTTGGCGCATACCGGAGGATGCACGGTTAGGTGGGGGCGGATGTCGTGAAGAAAACCGTCCATAGGCGGAATCGGCGCACCCAGGCGTGGGAACCGGTTCTTCACGCGCGCGAGCTCCAAGTTGTACATAGAAGCGAATTAGGAGGATAATCGGCAGGAACGGGCCCTAACACAAGTGGAGACAAAGACCGCGCGAACAGTCTTTTCGGTCGCGCGCGCGAGCGAAGGAACTGTACGAGTCGGCGGCGTAAGTACGCGGACGTGTGAAGGACGGAGCGGATCCCTGTCCAAAAGGGACAGGGAATAAAGCTGACATGACAGCCTGCTCGTCGGCCTATATAAGGAGCAGGAAAGAGCTGTTGCAGGCATCTCGCGCAGAGAGGACGAAGTGCTGTCGGACCGTTTCTGGACGCTTCTCTGTCTGTTTCCTTCCTTCTTGAGCTCCATAGCTTTTCTGTGCAGGGTTCCGAGGAGGCTCGCGCTGTTTTGAGGAACGCCCGAGTGCTTCCGGCAGCACCTCCGACCGACCTACTACCCCTTTGTGCGTCGAAGCGAACAGGCATCGGCATCTGTTCGCCGGCCTGTTCGGTTGTAACCAACCTGTGCCCCATCGAGGGTTGTAGTCGTGTTAGCCATTTTCCTTAATATACATATTTAGTCATTCGCATCTGTCTGTGTCGGTGTCTGTTCGCGTTCTCCATGCTGAAGGGCCGTGTCCCTGTGTATCCCCGGTCCTGCGTAGCCGGTTCTCTCTCTTTCTCCTCCCTCGCTTGCTCTTTGGTTCGAGACCGCCGCGGTCCCGCCTCGTTTCCACACGCACTTGCGTAATATCTTGACAGCGTCTTCTGCGTTGCCGGGCCGTGCCCCTGTGTTCATTTGCTCATACGTAACCGGGCGTCTCTCTCTTTCTCTTTCCCCTTCTATCACCTGCTCTTCGGTTCAAGACCCCGGTGGTCCCGCCTCGTTTCTCCACGCACGCGCGTAACAACGCGACATATTTCGTGAACCCGATGAGAACAAGGCGGCAGAGGAGCAGAAGATGAGGGGGTCGGATCTTGCAGAGGCCATGGCTTCGACCGTGGACTGGATAGTGAGCGCGCGCGAGGGCACCGGCGCCCTTGACAGGGCTATTGAGGCGATCGTCGGTATGATCGGCTAGTTCAGTGGAAAGGATGCCACGAGTTATTTGGCGTCCTACCGGGCGGAGATGTTGATGAGAGATATTCCGGAAGAGAGGTCTCTTGCCGGATTCCCTCGAGTGGCGATGCCGGGCATCCATGCGGAGGTGCTCGAGGTCCGGGCGGAGAGCCAGACCTGGGAGGAGTTCGAAGGACGGCTCCTGGAGAAATACGAGCTGGATGACGCGCTTCGACTTTCGAAGCGGGGTTTCATGGAGTGGGTGGAGTCCCCCAACAAAGGAAGAAATGCGTCAGTACTCCTCCAGGAGTTTGAGGAACGCTTTGCGCGCCTTTTGGCGCTCGATTGGACCGTTCTGGACACAAGTCGTGTCCTACTGTTTGTCAAATCGGTTGACGCACGGGATCGGGAGCAAGTGGGCTCCTTACTGGAAACCGAAGACGAGCTGACGGCCGACTGGGCCACGGTAAAAAGAGTCTGCGGCCGTTTTGACAAACGGTGGGAGTGGGCTGATACAGGAGCGACCGGGGCGGGACCTGTCGCAGCAAGGAAGCTCGAACCAATACCACAGGCGCGAAGGGAAGAGACCTGGGAGTGGCTCGAAACCGGTTCGGCTTCGACCGGCGTGGTCAGAGGCTTGTCCGGGGGAACAACTTTGGAGGAGTTGACACGTGCGGTAAAGGATCTCCAAATCGCCCAGGCTCGGAGGGAAGGCGGCGAACAGGCTCGTGACCGAAGCCCTCCGGCAGGAAATAGGTGCATATGGTACGACGACATCGGCCACATCCGGAAAGACTACGGGGACTTTGCGGAGGCTTTGAGAAGCCGGGTAGTGTACCTGTGGGAAGGACGGGTGCACGCCAGCGATACCCGGAGGGCCCTGAACCGAAACGACGGGCGAGGAGGAATGAAAAGGCTGATGGAAGAGGCGGCGGCCTGGCACGCGGAGATCGTCCACTACTCAGCGTCAGCCGGTATTCGGGTCAGAGGCAGCGAGGCCCGGAAGGAGAGCAAAGCCGGGTTCTAGCCGAAACAGAACGAGGCTGGTAAGATCAGTGCCCGGGATAACCACAAGAAGGGCGGATACCGTTTGGGCACGGAGATCGAAAGGACCACGAACCTACGAAAGTTCCTGGAAGAACGAATCCTCGACAGCAAGGTGGAACTATCGTTGCGGGAGGTGCTCGGAATCGCCAAGATGGAGTTCCACGACTCCATCGTAGACTTGGTGAAGAGGAAGAGGCTATCGACGGAGACAGAACCGGAAAGGCCGGTGGAGGTGCGGACGACACACATAGAGGACATGGCGCTGGAAGATGAGTAGGCGGAGAGCCACTACTCGTAGCCACACTGGGCCCGAGTGACCACGGAAACCCCGGTGAAGATCGGAGATGTTCAGGAACCGGTGGCGGCGTTGGTGGACCACGGTTCGGAAATAAACCTGATGTCCATGGACTTCTACAAGAAGGGGAAATGGCCGATCAACACCAAGCACGGGTGGAAGATACGGGCGGCGACGCGCGCCACCGAGGAACTACACGCGGCCTGCCCAAACGTGCGAGTCAAGATCGGCGACGTCGAGATAGATCAGCACTTCTTTGTACAGGAGACGTCCTCGCACCCAGTCATACTGGGAGAACCGTACATTACGGCACCGCGGATGGAGACCAAGGTGCTGGACAACGGGTCGGCTTATGCGAGGGTCAAGAGTCAGGACGGGTGTCATTCGGTCCAGTTCCTAACGGTGCGACCGAACCACGAGCGAAACCGCGAGTCCCTCGGTGGCGAGAACCGAGAGGATTTTTAGAGAGGGTTGCCAAGGCATGGGGCCGCGATAGTCCAGACACTCCGTGAAAACCCCACAAATATACGATAGAGGCGAAACCGAAGAAACCTTGTACCATAAGTAGGAAGTTTTGTTTCTCCGACAACGGAGGGTGTACGATAGTCGGCGTCGTTGGCCGAGAAAAGACAAGGGCGGAAGAGCGACTTCGAGCATGCAGAGTTCTCGGGCCCAGCGAGGAAATCAACAGAGCCGTGGAGGCAGTCTCCTTCGACGATACCTTGGGAATACTGCGAGAGGTGGTCGGAGAGGGCCTTAAAGGGGACCGGACGATACCGGTTTGTTCAGAAGAGATGTACGAAGTCATGGCGGACTTCAGTCGAGGGCTCGAGTCGGATCGGACGGCCCAGGTTAACACGAAGTACAAGACTGTAGACCGGAAGGTAAGGCCAGTCACGACACCCTTACCTGAGGGCAGCGAGTTGCGAATCAAGGGGGTCGCGTCGGACCCCAGTTTACGTGATCCGGCCTGCATAGGACACGCCTTCACCGACAGAACGCTATAGGAGCTAAAAATCGGTGGGGGCGGTTCCTACTGCCGGCGGAAGAAGACCGGTTTCGGAGAATGCTCGGAAGGCACGGGAAAGCCTTCGCATTCTCGCCGGGAGAGATCGGGTGCGTAGACCGGACAGTCGTGAAGCCGATGGTGATATTCACGGTACCGCATGTGCCGTGGAATCTCAAACCAATTCCGGTACCGAGAGCTCACATCCCGGAGCTGATGGAGCTGTTGAGGCAGATAATCAATATGGGCATCCTCGAACCGTCGAGTGCCCCGTACTCTAACCGGTGGTTTACCGTACCGAAGAAGAACGGGACGTTGCGCTTCATTCAAGACCTGCAACCGGTCAACAGGGTGACCATTCGGAACGCAGGAATCGGACCAACGATAGACGAGTTCGCGGAAGCCTTCGCCGGAAGGTCGATCTACTCGGTCGGTGATCTGTACTCGGGGTACGATCAGTTCCAACTAGCCGTAGAGAGCAGAGACATTACGACGATGCAGACTCCTCTCGGCCTAGTGCAGATGCGGACGAACTCGGTGGCCCACATTGTGAATGCGATGAACAATGTGTTGAGGGATTGTATCCCGGACATCACCATGCCATTCTTCTATGATATCCCGATCAAGGGATGTCTGGTGGAAGACAAGGACGAAACGATCGGACCGGACGGATGTCGGAAATTCGTGGCGACACACATTGACGACTACGAGAGGGTGCTGCAGAGGCTAGAGGACGCAAGGCTCACCTTCTCCGGGGAGAAATCGGCCTTCGGGCAATCAGAGATCATGGTCGTCGGACATCTATGTGGACCGTATAGCCGGAAACCGTCTCCGGCTAAGGTGGAAGCCATCTCCGCAATGAAGCCCGACTGGAACTCGGTCACGGAGGTACGGAGGTTCTTGGGAGCGTGCGCGTTCTACCACATATGGATCCCGCATTACACCCACGTTGCCGAGCCGCTATACGGGTTGCTGAAAAAGGGGCGAAAATTCGAGTGGCGGGACGAGCATACGGAGTCGGTCCGAAAGATGAAGGAGGCTCTTGTTGCAGCTCCGGCACTCCGGAAGGCTGTCTACGAGAAAGGTACTCCCATGTACATAACGGTAGATACAAGTCCGACCAGGATCGGATGGGTCGTCAACCAAGAAGATGAGGACTGCATTCGGTTCCCCATCCGGTTCGGCGCGAAGGTCCTCAGCGAGCGACAACGAGGATATGCCCAGGTAAAACGCGAACTCTGGGGTATCGTTTCGGCGGTGAAGGCCGATAAAGACTATCTGATCGGGACAGAAGTGATTATCGAGACGGACTGCCTGCCGATTCTCGGCATGGTTTCCGGATGCGCAACCCCGGACCTGGCAATGCTCAGGTGGATAGCATACATCAAGTCCCTGGATCCGGAAATACGACACATTTCCAGGAAAGACAATGCCATGGCCTACATGCTTTCGAGGGCGCAATTCGACGACGAGGGTGGCATGGTTTCGGAAGACGAGGAAGTCGGTGTAGACTTCTTCGAGGCGGCCCACGTAACAACCGAGGGAGGGAGCACTCCGGCGCTTAACGATTTCGACAAGAGCAAGTACAACGGGGAGTGGCTGCAGATTGGGGGATTCTTGAGGACGATGACGCCGGACGCGTCATGGACAAAGAACGAGGCCAACCAGATCCGGAAGAAAGCATACCGATTCTTTCTCCGGGATGGATACTTATGGAAGCACCCGAAGAAGAGAAACGGCATCCCGCTCCGAGTGGTGGCGATGGAGGAGGAACAGAAGGAGTTTCCGAAGGCCTACCACGACAGCCCCTGGGCTGGACACCGTGGGACGTGGGCCACGTTCGAGAAACTGAAGGGGAAGTACTGGTGGCCGGGACTGTACCGGGACGTGCATCGGTTCATGAAAACTTGTGAGAGCTGTCAGATGCACTCCATAGTCCGACATCAGGACGAGCTTCACCCTACTTACCCTCCGGCCATCCATTTCAAATGGATGGTAGATTTGGTGACGATACCGATGGGTGTAGGGCATATGCGATATCTGGTGTTGGATCGGGAGGACCTGACGAACCAAGTGGAAGGCCGAGCCCTGCAAAGAAAAACGACCGCGGTCGTGTGTCGGTTCCTGATCGAGGACGTGATATGCCGGTACGGGTGCGTCGGGAAGATCGTGGCTGACCGTGAGGAGTTGGACGCCGAAGAGGCCGAGGAGTTGTTCGACCGGTTAGGGGTCAAGCTCTCGCTCACCACAGCATACAATCCGGAGGCGAACGGGAAGGTGGAGCGCGGACACGAACCGATCGTCAAAGCGCTAGTCCGGGCGTGCGAAGGCCAAGTCGGGAACTGGCCACGACTGTTACCCTATGCCTTGTGGGCGGACTGGACAACACACAGTTCGGTAACCGGGTTCATGTCGTCAGAGCTCATGTTCGGATAGAAGCCGATCATGCCGATGGAACGGACGATCTCCTCTTGGGCGACAGTGGACTGGAGAGACGAGATGAGCCGAGAAGAACTGCTAGCAACGCGTATACGGCAGCTCGAGCGGAGGCCAGAGGATGTGGAACGAGCGGCGGAGAGACTTCGGGCGGCGAGGATGAGGAAAAAAGCCCGGTTCGACGGAACGCACCGGCTCCGACCAAAGAAAATCGAGGAAGACAACTGGGTGCTAGTCTACGAGAGCAGCCTCGACAACTAGCACCGAGCAACACGGAAGTTTGCAAAGCAGTGGTTCGGGCCTTACGTGGTAATGAGTGCCAACGACAACGGGACGTATCACCTGGCCGAACTCGACGGTCCGAGGATGGCGATACCAGTGGTGGGGAAGCGGATCAAAGCGTTCAAGAAGCGCCACGACGGCGAACCGGATCTAAGAGGCCTAGACAACAACGACGAACAGTTCGAGACAGAGGACGAACCGATGGACGAGGAACCGGAACCCAGACCGGTTTTCTCCAACCAGAACCCAATTTTGGTGCATACCGGTGGATGCGCAGTTAGGTGGGGGCGGATGTCGTGAAGAAAACCGTCCCTTAGAGCAATCGGTGCATAACGCGCGTGAACCGGCTCTTCACGCGTGCGCGCCGTTTAATGTATATAATAGAGAATTAAGTACAAAGGCATATCCTAGGTAGTTAGATTCGGTAGGTAGGAAGTTAATGAGGGAAACGGCTCCCTTCTTGAAGCTATAAAAGAGAGGGAGACGCGGGGAGAAGGGGATCGCGCATTGAGGACGACGAAGTGTTGTCGGACCGTAACCGAACGCTTCTTCTCTGTTTGTTATCTATTGCTCTTCTCTGCAGGTTTTCGGGAGGCTCGCACTGCTTCGAGGAACGCCCGTGTGCTTCCGGCAGCACCTCCATCCTATCCCCTCTTCGTGCGCAGACGAACAGGCATCGGCATCTGTTCGTCGGCCTGTTCGGTTGTAACAGCTCGCGTGCTCTGTTGTTTGTTTGTTATTCGTTAATATACAAACATTTGTGTCTCTCTGTCTCTGTGTCCATTCGCGTCTTCTGCATTGACGGGTCGTGCCCCTGTGTTCCTTTGCTCATACGTAACCGGGTGTCTCTCTCTTTCTCTTTCCCCTTCTATCACCTGCTCTTCGGTTCAAGACCCCGGTGGTCCTGCCTCGTTTCTCCACGCACGCGCATAACAACGCGACACCGTTCAACTCTAGTGTCTTCGGCACGGTAAATTCGAGCCGGATTCCCTTCGCCCGACAGTACTCCTCGAATTGCCCCCAAAATTCTCCTCCATTGTCCACTCGAACCGCCTTCAACTTCCGGTCGGTTTCCCTTTCCACTCTCACATGGAAGTCCTTGAAGATGGATAATAACTGGTCCTTTGTCTTCTACGATGAGACCCACGAAGTACTGTGACCCAACATGTGGCTTCGTGTCCACTTGGCATACATCGGTATGCACAAGTTCCAACGGTACAATCCATCTCATTAGTGGTCTTGTCTGAAAGGAGGTTTGGTTTTGCTTGCCGTCTCAAGTTGCACGTCTTTCACCTCCGGAATGAGGTTATCCTTGGCAAGTTTACGCATCTCTTTCTAGCTTATGTGGCACAACCTCTTGTGCCACAACTCACTGGCATTGTCGGATGCCACGTTCACCTCTTCCCGGAAAATCCGGGCCAGCATCAAGTACAACGTGTTGATCTTTCGGGCTCGGGCCACAATCAGGCTTCCTTTGTTGTGGGTCTCACCATTGATATAAGGTTCAACCGAACATCTAGAACGTGTCGTACATATTTCAGCAACAACTTGCACCAGGTTGACGTTGTCAACCACACGTCTCCTATGACGACAATTCGGCATGCAGATTCATTTCCCATCCAAAAAGAATTGTGATCATCAACTCTGTAAAATGAGAAGCACTCGGTGATAAGCAATAGTTCTTTTTCACTTGTCACGATTTCCGTTGTTCCTTTATGATCCGGACCCTTCTTTGAGTCGGCATTGTCAGTTCCTTTCTCCTTCCAGAAGTGTCGGTAATTCTTCTGAAAGTGCCCCGACTTACCACAGAGAAGCAGGTGGGCCTCCCCCTAGACGTCGACCTCGTCCCATAATTTTCCCAGTTCCGGGGACTCCAATTCCGGCCTCTTCCCCAGTTATAGTCGTCTTCCGTAACCAAGGCCTTCAGATTGGTTCGAGACTCCCGGGCCTTCCGGCGAGCTTCTTTGTCCAACAAGCTTGATTTTACCCTTGCTAGGGACAAGTATTTACCTTCCGGCTAAGCGTTGCCCAAAGTTACAACTAACGTCTCCTAACTATCCGAGAGGGAACTGAGTAGCAACAACGCGAGTACCTCGTCAGCTAGAGGTACTTCCAACGAGGTTGTTTGGTTTATCAACCATTGGGAGGCATTCGTGTGCTCAACCATACTGGAGCCGTCTTGGTATCTTAGTCTCACTAACTTTCGGAAGACTGAGGCTCGGTTTACAACATTCTTGTTCTCAAACATGATGCCTATCTTCTCCTAGAGTTCATGAGCCTTACTCTCTTCATTGAAGCTATTGTATAGGCTAATGTCGATGAAGCATCGTATATAGGCTCCCATGTTGATGCATCAATCTTTTTTGGTCTTTTGTCCTCGAACTGTACTGGCAACCAGAGATCTTTAACCATGAGCATGTCCCTTATCTTCGACTTCCACACTAAGTAGTTGGAGCCGGTGAGCTTGAACACACCGCCGAATGGATCTTTCATGCTCTGATACCAGTTTGTGTGGAATAGTATTCGGCCACAACCGAGTCTCGCTCACTCAATGAAAGAAAATAGAAACCAGAAAATAAGACGGCACAGAGTATGAACGTGGAAAACCTCAAGAGGCAAAACCACGGGAGTTCTCGGAACTCCAAACAGGATCACTATAGAGGAGAGGTACAACAATATGAGACTTAGAGGCAACAACCTCGAGGTCTACCTTCGCCAACCGACAGTTACAACAGATTTAAAGCTTTTTATGTTTATTTCTCTCCTAGTCTCTCTCTCTCTCTCTCTATCTCTCTGTACAATAACAACTACAATTATAACAACCCATAAAACACTATTTGCCCTAGTTATATTTATACTCATATAACTTATGAGCTATTTACAAATATTTTCCTACTTGCTGGTTCATACAGGATCTGGCCGGACTCCTTCCGCATCCATCCGATCTGGTATCCGGATACCCATCCAGTCCCGTCTTCAGGCTTGCCCGGTTCTCATCCAGAGGGACCTATTTCTCAACATTTCCTTCTTCGAGGTCTTATGTCTTGTATCAACTACTGGAGTGGGAGATAATATGGCCAACCACCATGCAAAAATCAGCGTCATGGATTTCCCATTCTGCACCTCGTGCAGTTGTTTTCTAAGTGCGACACCAATGATATATCCCCAATCGACTTTAGCGCCTTCGTATGTTGCAATGATGAACCCAACCCATTTTTTGAGCATGTAGTATTGTCGTGGGCTTACACAAGCCACTTCCAACAGAAATCTTGCTACATCATGAAAGAATACATCCTCACCTCCTTGTGTTCGATATGTTTTGGCCGGAGGAGAGTATTCACCAAAATAGGATTCGAGCATCGCTGCTTCCATGTGTCCATTACATTATAGCCTTCTTTCTTTAGATTTAAGAATCCAAGTACCTGTTGATTGGTTATTTTATCAACGTCGATTTGCTTGATTATTTCAGCTGCCTATGGGTGAGGTTCAATGCCCACTATCCAAAGATAACCTTCCAAGTTGTTGGTCTTTAACCAACAACACAACTTTTTAGAAACTTGCATCGGCATGTTGTCTTATTCGTCATCTATGTTAGTGACCTCGTTGTGTGCTATGGAGGAATTGGGGAGTTGGAATTGTCTCGATGCATGCCTAATGTTCGTTTGCGCTCCTGTGTTCCTGTGTTCTCTGCTTTTCTGTGATAGGAAAACGAACTGAAATGGTATTTGCATAAAAGTGGTTCATTACTTAAGACAAAACGTTATAAGAATAGAATATGCTATTATTGCCTCTTCAATATCCATCACTCGTAATAAGTATTAAATCATAAGAATGCTTGTCCATTTATAGTCTAAAAAGGACAGTGCCAAGAAGTAACAATGCCAAGATTTGATTTGATATTCTGTTTTGTTTGTTTTTTGTTTTCCTTTTCTTTTCTTTTATTTTTCTCAAAAAAAAATTTATTTTTTTATTTTTTAATATTTATAATTATGCTCCTTGAATTGGTCATGGTCTAGCGACCATCACTGGGGTAGTTGATCGACTGTCGGTTCCGTCGCTGGTTCGAACGGTGTTGCATTGTTACGCGCGTGCGTGGAGAAAGGCGGGACCACGGGGGTCTTGGACCAGGGAGTGACGGACGGTAAGAAGTCGTGCTTCACCGTTTCCGGGTAATCCCAAAAGAACACCGGAAGCGACCGAGGGGAGAGAGTGAAAGAGAGGGAGCGCTTAACACCGACTCACGCACACACACACGCACACACACACACATGCCGACCCGACTCACGCTCTTATGTATAGGAAACGCAGAAAAAGGGGGGAAGTACCTGACACCAACAGAGACGCGAATATACACAGACAGACACAAAGGTATATACATATAAAAAAAAGAATACATTCCCGGCTTCGAGCCGTTCCAAGGTAGGTTACAGTAGTCGTCAGCTGCCAAGCCGCCGTCGGGGAGCTCTCAGCTCGTCACGCCGAGCGGGGTCTTGCGCAGGAGATGAGCTGAAGCAAACCCTAAGCGAACACGAAGGGGAAGAAGAAGAAGAAGAAGCTAACACTAAACCTAATGGTATACCCCTTCACAAAGGGCGTTCCCTTCCTTTTATAGAACAAGGACAGGGATGCGTTACAATGTGGGATAAACCCCGACTTACATGGGACCGTCTGTCCCGACTTGACTACTCTTCGGCGCCATAAAGGCGCCCTCGTTATTCACACTAAATGTACATGGGTGCGTACACACGCTGCACCCCGTCGATGTAGCCAATGTTTCCCGGTTTCCGCCTCTGGCCGAAATTCTTCACGAATCCGCCCCCACCTAATCGCACATCCACCGGTATGTGCCAAGTCCGGTTGAAGGGTGAGAGATTTCGGCCGGTGAGAAACCGGTCTTCCGTGATCCGCATCCCGGCTCGCTGTCGGTTTGATCCGTCGGCCTCGATTCTTCCTTCGCGCTTACCTCCCCGTAGGCTCATTCGACCCGTCGATGGGTCCTCTACCGCGATCTCCGTAGTACGCGTACTTCCGTTGGCCCTTGTTCGGCCGTATGAACGCCCCGCTTCCCGCCGTATGCCCGATGTCCTCCGTTTGAGGAACGCCCGTAGCAGCCCGCTTGGCCTCCGTTGATCATTCGCGTCGTCCTGATTGCCGTCCCATGTCATTTCGCGTTGCCCTCGTCCTCTCGCCGCCACCTTCCTTCTCCATGGTCTTACATCGTCGCGTCGGCTCGAACCGCCATGGTCTCCGGAACGGTGTGGAGGATCCCTTTCCGGCCTTCTCCGCGCTACCTCCGAACCGCACAACCTATCTCCGCGCTCGCCTTTCCGCTCCGGCACCTCCGTGTGCCACATACCCTCGTCCGTTGTTTGGCACTGCCTGTGTTGCACTCTGGTTCATTGCACGCCTTGTCGGCCCCCTTTCCGGCCAGATCGTGCATCGCCGCTCACCCGCATACCGGCGTCCTTTGCATCCGAGGAACACCCCGTAGTAGCCCGCTTTGCCCTTCCCGTCTTCGTGTTGCCGCGATAGGTCCTGAGTCTTCCGCTTGCCGTCGTCCCCTTGCCCCCACCAGCTTGTCACCCCGGGCTTGCCGTGTCAGTCTTCGCTACTTCGACGGAGCTACCGAGATCTACGAAGCGAGTGTGGAGGATCCTCCTCTGGCCTCTCTTGCCATTCCCCGACTCCAACCCTGTGCAGTCCACTAGGCACTTGTCACCTCGTCCCCGGCACCTTTCTTGTGCCGTCTTCCGCTTCCTTCGTTCGGCCCTGCCCGCGCCGAACACCGTCCCGTAGTCACGCTTCGATCCGGCCCATGATGGCCACTTGCGAGACTCTTGTTCTGTCCAAGGTGTGACTTTCCGACCTGACACACCTCCCCGTGTTCGCCCCTACCGGCTCCTTCCGAAACCATGACCGGCCGGTGAGGGTTTCGCACTTTGTCCGCCCGTCTTACCGGCTCCCTATCCGCTACCTCGTCTTGTCGGGTCCCGTTCCCTGCCGCCACCGTCCTTCTCCCTAGGTCTCACGTGGCCACGTTGGCCGAACTGCCGGAGTCTCCGGATCGGTGTGAGGGTCCCATAGGACCGGACTCCATTTCTATACTTGCCGAAATTCGGGTGCCTTTTGTTTGAGTCCCTCCCGGACTCTCCTCGTGTCTTCCGCGTAGTCGGGTCCCGTTTCCCGCCGCCACCTCCCTTCTCCCTCGGTCTTACGTTGCCACGTTGGCCAAACAGCCGGAGTCTCTGGTTAAGTGTGGGGATCCCATACGACCGGACTTCCTTATGCCCATAGCCTTCGTCACCTTGCCGCCACCGTCAGTATCTTGGTCTTACGTCGACCGCGTTGCCGACTGCCAAAGTCTCTAGAACCGGTGTGAAGGATCCTCCGTAGACCTCCCATCCGTAGCCCTTGCCTTCGTCACCTCGCCGCCACCGTCAGTATCTTGGTCTTACGTTGACCGTGTTGCCGACTGCCGAAGTCTCTAGAACCAGTGTGAAGGATCCTCCGTAGACCGCCGATTTGTCTTCCCGACCCTGTCTCGGGTCGTCCTTTTCCGCATGCCGAGAGGGCGGTTTACTCCGCACCCTCTCCCGTGGTACCGACGTACCGTGTCCTCGGCCTCTTCGTAGGCCTGCGCTCTTCCTCCCTCCCGGAATGGTCATCCGGGAGTCCGCTCCGCCCGGTACTCGCTCGGGTCCGTTCGTCTTTCTCCGGATTGCCGAGTCCCGTTCTCCTGTCGCCACCGATCTCTCTTGTAGGACTCACGTCGGCACTCGGGCCTGCAGCCGGATCGGTGTAAGGAACTCCATAGGACCGGCTTTCATTCTTTTTCCCACTCTCGACCTTCGCCCGGTCGGTCTTTCTCCCCATGTAAAAGAGGGCGGCTCGTCCCGCACCCTCTTCCGTTTCGGCACTTTCATGCCGAACCCGGCCCCGATCGAACAAACAACAACCAGATCACGCTCCAGCCGTATCGGAATGCCGATCTCCTCGTGTCGCGTCCGTCCTCGGCCTCCTCACAGGCCGTTTCCCATCCGTCTTCCCTGGCATCGTGCCAGGACTCCTCGGTACTGCCATCCATCTCCTCGGTCTTACATGGGGATACGGGCCCGAATTCCGAGTTCTCCGGAATCGGGTCCGTGGGCTTTCGTCCGCTCTTTCCCCGTATCGTCTCGCCGATGATTCTTGGCCTTCCGCCGCCTTCCTCCGCTTGGGACTCACGTGGGCTCTCGGGCCCGACCGCCATTGTCTTGGGAGCAAGTGTGGGAAGACACAAAGAATCGCCCGTCCGTTTTACGCCCTTGTCCGTAGCCACCGACTCTCCGTGGTCGGCGGTCGTCTTCTTACTGATCGTGCAAGCCCCGTCTGGGCTTGCTTCTCCAATGACCGGGATCTCGGGCTGACACGCCCAAAACCGCTGGTCCCAACGTTCCAATTCCGCGATCTGTATCTCGGCCTCGTCCTTGGCCGATCTTTCTCCGCATGTCGAGAGGGTGGCTCGCTCCGCACCCTCTCCCGTGGTACCGTCGTATCGATCTTTCGCCGTCGCGTGGGGCAAGTCCGTTTCCTCAGCCTCAGCTTGTGGCCTCCGTCTTTCCTCTTCCTCGAGCATCGCCTCGAGAGCTGCATACGCCTCTGCAATCCTAGCCCCAACGCCGACCCTTGCCGACTCTCTTTGCCGTTCGGCCTTTTCCCGCTGTGATGGCACGCCGTCGCGTACCTTCCTCTTAGCCTTCTCGGCTCGCTCGTTGTCTAGCCATTGGCACACCCTTCCGACCTTCGACCAGTCCTCCGTAAGCCCATTCGCTCCATCATCGTCTTCGAGCTCAATCCCAATGGCCTCCCGTTCCGCTCGATCGATCGACCTGACGAACAATAGGACCTTGTCCGCCCCCACCAAACCTTGTTCCCGCTCCGGGAGCCGAGCAAGCCGTCGCTCGAACTCTCGGAACGCCTTCGTCGCGCCCCGGTGGGTCTTTGCCGATGCTACCCACTGGTCGAAGTTGTGTCGTCCCCGGCTCTTCCGCCGTCCTCCGTATGCCTTCAGGAGCGCCTCTTCGAAGGCCTCCCACGAACTATGAGCCTCACGGAGCTCCTTTATTTCCGCATGCATCCGGACAGCCACAACCTGACAGAAGAACTCTAGCCTCAACACCTCGTCTACGCCACGCTCCTCCATTTCCGCGTTGTAGGCTTCCAAGTAAGATGGGACTTTGTCCCCGTTGAAACGGATGACTCTTTCGACCACTCACTCAACCACTTGTTGCGCCGCTTCTCGCCTCATCACCACTCGTGCCGACTCCAACACCACTTCGGCCACCATCTCCGCAAGGTCATCGTCTTCCAACTCCATCCTCCCCTACCGCCTTTCACGTCGGGTTCACCAAATATGTCGCGTTGTTACGCGCGTGTGTGGAGAAAGGCGGGACCACGGGGGTCTTGAACCAGGGAGTGACGGATGGTAAGAAGTCGTGCTTCACCGTTTCCGGGGAATCCCAGAAGAACACCGGAAGCGACCGAGGGGAGAGAGAGAAAGAGAGGGAGCGCGCGCTTAACACCGATTCACGCACACACACGCACACACGCACACATGCCGACCCGACTCATGCCCTTATGTATAGGAAACGCAGAAAAAGGGGGGAAGCACCCGACACCAACAGAGACGCGAATATACACAGACAGACGCAAAGGTATATATATATAAAAAAAAGAATACATTCCCGGCTTCGAGCCGTTCCAAGGTAGGTTACAGTAGTCGTCAGCTGCCAAGCCGCCGTCGGGGAGCTCTCAGCTCGTCGCGTCGAGCGGGGTCTTGCGCAGGAGATGAGCTGAAGCAAACCCTAAGCGAACACGAAGGGGAAGAAGAAGAAGAAGAAGCTAACACTAAACCTAACGGTATACCCTCTAATGCAAAATGGGCAACCCCTTCACAAAGGGCGTTCCCTTCCTTTTATAGAACAAGGACAGGGATGCGTTACAATGTGGGATAAACCCCGACTTACATGGGACCGTCTGTCCCGACTTGACTACTCTTCGGCGCCATAAAGGCGCCCTCGTTATTCACACTAAATGTACATGGGTGCGTACACACGCTGCACCCCGTCGATGTAGCCAATGTTTCCCGGTTTCCGCCTCTGGCCGAAATTCTTCATGACAACGGGTTAATCAATGTCAACCCCGATAAGGTTTGAGTCGTAATCCGTGCACCCACTTTGGTAAGACTTTGCCGGCTAATGTACCAATCTGATACGTGCCCTTGTTGTTGTTGACGATCCAATAAGGACATGTCCATCTAAAGGGCAGTTTTCCTGCCATAGACCCCATCTTCATCTGAAAGACGAAGACCGGTTTACCGATGTTGAACAACTTCTCTTTGCATTGTCGGTGTTGATCGACAAATGCCTTCATTTTTTTCTGTTTCTGCTATAGATGCCACATTGACTACAACCGTCTTTCTTCTAGCATAAGAAGTTGTTCTTTCTGAATCTGTTTAGGCTGTTCTTCATCGAGTCGTTTGGTCGCCTGTACTCGCAAACTCGGGATTTGAAATTCGATCGGCATAATTGCCTCTAGGCCAAATGCCATCTTGAATGGAGTCGATCGAATCATCATCTTGTATGTTGTCCAATATGGCCATAATGCACTATGTAACTTTTGGTCCCTATCGGTCTTCTTCAGAATTGTTTGAATTGTCTTGTTTGTCGACTTGGCTAACCTATTAGCTTGTGGGTAGTGCGGTGTACTCTTTCTATGCACTGTTGCATAATAGTTTGATAATTCATGAATGGCAAGTTTATTAACAAGGTGAGTACCTTGATCACTTACTAATTCGATTGGGTTGCCGATTCTACACCATATGCATTCGTAGAGGAATGTGGTCGTTGAAATTGTCGTCTTATCGCGAAGAGCTTTGGCTTCAATCCATTTCGTACAGTAGTCTGTAGCAACTATGACATAT
Source organism: Azolla caroliniana (assembly GCF_043228905.1). Taxonomy (NCBI): domain Eukaryota; kingdom Viridiplantae; phylum Streptophyta; class Polypodiopsida; order Salviniales; family Salviniaceae; genus Azolla; species Azolla caroliniana. The sequence goes on along the minus strand of NW_028230439.1, from coordinate 21,895,023 downwards.
CAGTTGTCTATTCCTGTTGCTGCTAGTTTAAATGGTTCAACAAATTCGAGACCCCATTTCTGAAAGGGTTCAAGTGGCAATACCGGTTGATGTGACATTTGATCTTTCTCATTGGGTTGGCTGATTTGTTGACACAAATCACATTGTCAACAATAGTTTACTGCATCTTTCAGAGTCATCGGACACCATAATCCACTCTTTCAGATTTTCCAAGCGGTCGAGTCACCTGCATAGTGCCCGCTAGCAATACCGCAATGAGCTTCGCATAGAACAGCCTCTTTCTCAAATTGTTGAACCGCTTGTCTCCATATACCATCGGCTCCCTTATGATACAATGTCTCCTTGAGCAGGCATAAGTTCTGACTCCGAACTGCTAATCGTTTGCGCTCATCTGGTGACATGCCTTCCTGTGGCAATCCTGTATTAAGGAATATTGTCATCTTTTTGATCCATAAATCAGCTACTTCCTCATCGACTTCCATCAAATTCTGAGGTTCGACTCAGAACAACTGTGCATCCGGAAAATCATCCCTAACACTGTTACCTGATTCTCCGGATTCTAGTCAACTTAAATAGTCAGCAACTTCATGTTGGACTCCTAGATGATGGATAACGTCAAATTCAAATTCTTGGAAGGGCAGTGTCCATTTGCAAGCTTGCCAATCAAGGATTGCTTTGACACTAAGTACACTGGGATAGAATGATCAACATGGAATATAAATTTCCGACCCATCAGGTAGTGTCGGAACTTGTTCACACTGTATATCATGTCGAGAGCCTACCGTTCAGTTGTAGAATAGTTTCGTTCGATAGTCGACGACTTCTGACTCACATAATATACTGGTTTGTACCAGTTTGGCTCTAATAACTGCATCAACACGCTTCCGATAGCTACATCCGAGGCATTGACAAAGACATGAAAGTCTTTTGCCCAATGTAGTGGTTGCATGACTAGTACTCTAGTCGGCATTTTCTTTAGACAATCGTAACCATCTTGTTCGACTATCAACTAGTGAACTGGTGTTTTATGAACCTAATCATTCGACTATGCCATCGAATTTGGCCCAGGAATCGGCTTAAAGTCTTAGCATTTGTCAGCGGCAGCACCTCGATTATTGCTTTTACCTTGTCAGGATCGATGGAAATTCCGTCCCGACTAACAATATGCCCCATCAACGTTCCACTTGTTACCCCAAATACGCATTTCGTTGGATTCTTCCTTGCCAACACCTCTCCAAACAGAGTCGAGGGTGTTCGAAATGGTTGGTTCGCCAACTATATACTGCAAAGTCGTCCAAGAATACCTGCATAAATGCTGGTATACATTCCGAAAATATTTCCATGATTACTCTTTGAAATGTTGTCGGAGCCGTTTTGAGACCAAACATCATGACGACTACTACAAATACACCCCATTCAGTGACGAAAGCTGGTTTTTCCAGGTCGTCAAGATGCATCCGAACCTGATTATATCCACTGAATCCATCAAGGAAACTGTATATTTCATGACCAACCACTACATCGAGGACTCCATCTATGAAAGGTAACGGAAATGCATCTGTCATTGTGGCCACATTGAGTTTTCGATAATCAACACATACCCTAATAATCTTGCCATTCTTTTTGGGCAACACGATTATCGGGGTTAGCCAAGTAGCTTTCTTGACTGGTCAAATGAAGCTAACCCGTGGTAATTTGTCAATTTCCTCTTTCACCTTTACTACATAATTGGGATTTAGTCGATACCATTGTTGTTGCACCGGCTTCGCATCTTTGTGCAAATTAATCTGATGCTGACAAAAGGCTGGATCTACTCCCGTCATATCTTCGAACAACCACGCAAACACATCTCAGTATTGCCGTAGTAATTCAACGAGCATTGTCTTGTCGCCCGGCTGCATCTGTTTTGCTAGTAGCACTATTTTCGGTTCTATATCATTCATCTAGCGTAGAAGCTTGTACGCGCTGTGACACTTGCATTTCTCTCTCCGTTGCTTCCTACTAATGACGGAACTCCATGATAGTTTTATCATCAACCCTATTGTCAATCTCCTTTCCGTCGTCACCAAGATATGGCGTGCGTACTTCGACGACGTCGATTTCAAATAAGGGAATAACTTTTGGATTATCCTCAAAATATTGATTTTCTTCCCCATCATTTAATCCCTCCATATATTGACAGCTTCAGCATACAAAGGCACACATTGTCGTGTTGTGGTGACCTTTTCCAGAGTCGAAGCTCGAATTTTTGCTTCAATGCCCTTCTAGAATGTCAGAATATTCTTCTGACAATTTTGTTTAATATTGGCAGTTCAAAGCCATGGTCGGCCCAATAGTAGAGGGTAAGCTCCTTGTGCCTCCAAATGAAGTACGACCGATATCTGAAAAGTATGACCGCCAACAACAATATCGAGTTGTGGGATGAGCCCTATTGGTCGGACAATACTGGTATCTGCCATTCGTAGCAAGAATGGGCATGCTTCCCAAGTAGTGATACCTAGGCGATCACAGGTGGTCTTGTTGATCACATTCACTCTTGATCCTTCGTCCACTATGCTACCCAAAACTTCTTGACCATGAATGATGGCCTTAATTGTCGGGCTTTGTTCGTCCATTATTGTCGGTCCCTTCACTGGGTTCGTAAAATTTACCAGCTCTTTTCTTGCCATAATGGTCGCCACCTTTTCTGTGAAATGAGGAACGAATTTCGATAACCCTGTTAAGGGCAATGATATTTGACAATCTACCAAGACTTTCCATGCTTCATCATCTACATGTATTTCAGTCGATACTTCCTCTTGTCAATTGCCCAACTTGTCGGATGTGTCATTCAGGGAATAATATTACTCTCCTGTAGCATTCTGGCAACATTGTTGTTGTTAGCTTCCTCGACCCATTCCTTTGTTGCTTTCTGAACTACTTCCTGTATATCCCATTCAAATTGTTTACCTTTGCTCCGAGTGGTGACTTGTTGAACCTCTGCAGTTACCATATTGATGGTCGGTGCTTTTCATTTTTCTTTTGTCAGCCATTGATTTGCATAATCGCCATCTTTCCGACAAATGTAGCAATTTGGTACTGAAGGCCCATTGGGTTCGTCGTTCTCGTACTGCGATTGTCGAACATCCTGAGGTTCTGACTCATCTTGGCCTTTGGAATTAACGATTATGTGGTCAATTGTCTTCATTTCTCCTTTGGTCATAGGACCTTCTATCATCATGATATTGATTACCTTTGTAAGGGTGGTGATCATTTCTATCTTGGCGTGGTGAATAGTCACAGTCATCACCATTACGACTATCCCCCCTGTACTCATCTTGTCGGTCATCTTCCCGTCGATAATCGTTGTATCGATCATCTCGTTGTTTGCGATCTGACCAGTAGCGATCATCATACCTTGGTCGATTGTCTTCTTGAAACCAGTGTACCAACCAATTCTGATCCTCAGGGCCATTGTCCTATGGCTGTATCTGTCTGATTGGTGCCGCAATTTTATTGAGTATATTATACTCGCACTATTCGATCGTATGTGCCTTGGAATGGCAGATTGGACAATGAGTGTGTAAAGTGCATTCAATCGTAGAATGCCCCGGATTAAGACATGTGGTGCATTGGATTGCTTGTCGGAACCTTAACTCTTCTTATGTTGGTGATACAGCATTGTATCCTCCTCACAAAATTTGACTAAGTATCTCTGATCGGACTGCTCCTAGTCTGTGTCGGTAGTTAAATTGGGAAGTGCTCTTGGTTCCCCTTCAACTTCTTGCTAGACATGTTTGGCAACCTCCAAACTATTAGAAATACCACCTTCTACATGTCGGCTCTCCGATCTTGTGCATGGTCTTATGATTTCTGCAAGTTGGTCTGTATTGAGTTGACTAGACGACACCCATTCTCCTCGTTCTATGCTCGAAGCAGTTGTAACCGGGCGTGCCAAAATATTTTGCTAACCTGCCGATAGCCGACAGACACAATAGGTCGAACGTTCGATCAAGAAGATTGTGGTGGAGAGAGCAGTTGGTAGACACTAGTTCTATAGTTAGAAAATAGGTGTAGAGAGATTAGTTATTACGATTAAACATACACTCCTCATCGACTATTACATATAATATAATCTGTGCAGCAGAGGCTGCATTCGAGCTTACGACACGACAGATAGAAAAATACCTAGAGTAGTCGACACAACAGATACTCTAACTACCAAAACTTATATTAATCAAAATCTTGTAGGTATTGGCATTGTTTTAATTATCAATGTAGAAAGCATTAACATCATGAAGGGTTCACAATAACACATCATTGACACATGAACACGAAATTAACATAACTCTAGCTTAGCAATTGGCAATGGTTCGGTTTGGTTGGAGAGTGTCAAACTCAAACATTTAAAAAAATTGATACTTAAACCAACCAAACCAAGCCACAAAATTGTTCAAACTGAACCGTTACAAAAAAACTAAACTCAAGCCAAATGGTTTTGGAGATTTTCAAATTGTTAAACTGTTAAAATTTGTGGTTTCGCACTTCGCTTTCGATTTTCTAGTTCTGGTCAAAATTCAAAATTTTAACAATCAAATTTTAAATTTTAAATTTTTCATAATTTGTTTTTTCAAAATTCAAAATTTTAAAGATTTTCCTAAAATGTCATAATTAGGCTTCAAAAAAAGGTTGTTAAAAAAATTATCAAGAAAATAAATTAACCATTAAGCCAATAAAGGTTCAAACCGTTGACCCCCCCAACCGATCCTTTTATAAATACTTGAACTTGAATCAAACCGAACCGATAAAATTGCAGTTTTGTTTGGTTCATATTGAACCGTTTTCGATTGCTACTCTAGCTTTTACCCAAAGAAATTTGTACCCAATGGCTCATCATAGCAACATATATGTTTGTTTGTTTGGATGATTCACTTTTCCCAACCTTAAATTAGTTGAACAATAATGTTGGTTGCAAAAGTGTGACGAACACAATATCGAAAATTTTGAGCTATAGCAATGGTTGAGCTACAATATATCTCATTGGCTATAAAGTATGTACCTCATACAAACACTCAAAAATTATCCGAGTGGGTGTCGGGTGTGTGTGTGTGTGTGTGTGTGTGTGTGAGAGAGAGAGAGAGAGAGAGCTCAATTGGGGTTGTTTAGTGGAGACTAGGTGGTCATGCATTCAAACCCTACATTCCATAGTTGCATATAGTAAATTACAAAAATATGTCATAATGAAGATGAGTAAAGTCTTAGGGTTTGAACCCAAGACCTTGTGTTGGTAGTTGAATAACTTAGAAAGAGAGGGAGAGATGCTTCACAATAAATACAATTAATATAATTGTGTGCTTTTACCAAAAAGATAGAGAGAGAGAGATCCTCCATTTGACAACTTTATGATGTGAAGGTCACCACTACTTTGCACCTCACCACTAATATGAGAGCACATACTTATGCAACCTTAGTGTTTGACGAAGAAATTTGTTTTTGAATATGGGGCTCAAAGACACATTCTTCGTTTAAAAGGGATATTGGTATGATAGGTCTTTGTATTAGACACTTCAAGAAGGTTGGCATAGGAGGAATTAGGGATTTATAGGTTGGCAAGGCATCATATGTCCATCACTTACATTGAATTTTATCACATGGGACTGTATAGGTTCATAATGATGTAACTAGAGATGAGGGATGTAATGGGAGCCCCAATTGATTTTGCGGTGTGTTCATAGGATATTGTATTACATTGATTGTTATTCAACTTTCATAATTAATACATTGCTATTTATGAAAGGAAAAAGAGAGAAATACAAAAGGGAAAGTACACATCCATCCTCTGTCCAATGATGTTTCTAGAAAACTTATTTTGCCACTTTATGGATGGTGAAGATCACAATTTACAACTACTTTGAACCTCACCACTAATATGAACACGTGTACCTTGCAAATACATACCTTACGGTTTGAAGAAGAAGTTAGTTTGACTTAAAACAACACATACACTTGCAAGGTATTATATGTACATTAAAAAATTTATATTTGGCCTGTAAGGGCTACACACGTAGACAATGTAACATATCTGAAATTTAAGTTTTTCCCAATTGTCTTTTTAGCTTTATAAAAATTTAACCACAAAGCACACATTTGTATGTGTGGGAAGGCTTAGGAAATATTTAGGTGTGCATTAACATTGAAATTAAGTATAGATGGAAATGACTATCTCATCACTTTCACAAATAAATATTGTTTTGTGTTAACAAACACACACAAACACACGTATGTGTATGGCCCTTTAACAATCCAAAGGTAGATGGTATATACCTCTTATGAGTTTTGAAATTTTTTATCCCTTGAATATGACTCGCATCGTTTGGTAGCTCATCGTAAAAAGTTCACAAAGTTGAGATATTAATAAAGATTTGTATGAGCTCCCCATGAGATTACTATGCATATGGGTTACAACAACCATAGTATTTTAGTTTTTTATGAGTAATATCCTTCATTGTCACAAAGCGTGGTCAAATAATTTCCTCCACCCACAAGCACCAACTTCGAGAAATATCTTTTCTCAAGAGACTATTATTGATATTCCTTTGTAATCTAGCATATTAGAAGGATAAGGACAGTGGGCCGAAAGAATGCTATAATTCATGTAGGTTAAACACTGTATAAGAACAACATAATGGAGGTTATATCTTGTTAGAGGATGGAATACAATTGGAGCAATATGTCATGTACAATAGGGCAAAGAAGCCGAAAGGAGGTGGTGTCTCTTGTGCAAACGACGGAAATATTTGTTGTATCCTTTTCGACTACATAATAAATCTTTAACCTTAAATTGTCACTTGCATATTATAGTTTCTTTTCACATGTAATTTCTTTCCAACATCTCCCTTTCATATAAGGACAACCAACAAAACCTAAAACAACAATGTGGAGGAGAACACTTTCTTCTTAATTGATTGAATCATCCAAATTTTCTTTTAATAGCTTCACAAATCTTTTTACATGCATTTTGTTTATGACTTCTCTGTTTGATATAAGGATAACCAATTAACTAAACTAATCAAATTTCCTTGGTTGTCAATAAGTAAATAACCAGTAAACAAAAAACATAGAATGTTCTTAGTTGTCATTGGTCAATACAACAATTTATTTTACCCATTTACTTCACATGTGCTTATAGATATTCATCCCATAATCTCCCTTTCGCATAACTAAAACCAACAAACCTAAAACGCAACCTCTAGGTCATGAAGAAGGGCACTTTTTGTTTCTCGAACATGGGCAGTAGAACAAGTCGGAGAAGGAAACAATTCAAATATTAAACAAGAAAAGTCCTTAACACAATGAAATGAAAGCAAAATTGGTGGCATTTGAACATGGCAGAAATATATGTATATGCTAGAAGTGGGAGAGTGAGAGATGGTGACTTGCACAATGGAGAATACGATAAACGCTCAAAATGGCAAGACTGGTATTTGGAAGCTCTTGTTTGGTTCTTACAAACATTAGACTATTGTATGTTCATGTGAATCTCAATTAGATTGGGAATTTTAAACATCCTGTCACATGAGCTCCATTCTCATAAATTTCATATCTCTAAAATAGTAATATATTACTTGGTTTGAGCATTGTGTCATCTCCTTCAACTTACATCTTTGTACTGAAAAACAACAATATACATGTTCTATGCCTCCACCATTTTAATCTCTCAAAAGACAATATATTCTTATGGACAATAATTTTCGCCATTTTTTCACTTTTAAAGCCTTTATACCTAAATATGGATCATTATATTTAGCTTGAAATGGTTTTCGTTATCATTGTCTCAAATGCAAAAATACCGTTTTCAATTCTTAGGTTGTGGAAAGTGGTTAATAAAGCAATATTTTTGGGAATGTAAAGTCGTAGATATCTTTGTTAACATTGCCTTAGTGCACATAGTATAGTTGAAAATTGTTAACGTGCCTACTTTAGAATTTGAACGTAGATTCCTTGAGGACAACCTTTATCACTACAACATCATAGTTATGTATTTTAAGTTTTACCATTTTAACAAGGAAACTCCACGAATTGCTATACACAAATTTTGTTAGATCCAATTATCTTATATGATGTATTGGTGCAATGCTTCGACATTATGTTTTACATTGTATTGTATTGTCGAAGTTATGCTTGAGAACATAAATACATATGATGCCTCCTTGCAAATGTCAATATGATGTATATGTCCACTTTCCAAATGAGGCTATCTATTCTTCAAGGCAACCAACCGCTATGTGGGTTACAACCCACTATCTTTAATGTTTCGTACTTTACGAGCCACAAAAAGAGGACTATGAGATTTAGATTGCGAAATAATTCTCAAGACTTAAATGACCAAGCTGTTTTCGGTACGTTCTTGGCCTTAGAAATTGATAAGGAGTTCCATATTGTTATTGGCCTTAGAAATTGGTAAGGTAAGGACATCCGTATTGTGATACATGATGCACATCCAATGTTTTGTCTATTTCTCAAAAGATACGATGATGATAGGCAATTAAACGTCACAATGATTCAAAATCAAGAAGTGATGGGGACCCAACATTGAATGTGTGTGTGTGTGTGTGTGTGTGTGTGTGTGTTGTGTTGGGGAGGGGGGTGGAATTTATTATAAAATTATGAGCTATATATGCTTGGCTTTTGGAAAACACTATACAAGAACAAAAGGGCCTAAGAGACATACAATACAAATTACAATACAATACACTTACAATACATATTGACAGTCGCAATGGAGGATCAATATATGAGCATGATCATGATACTAGCTACCTTAATACTAGTGATCTTATGGTTTGTGAAGGGCACCACCAAGGTGGAAGGAGGTGTTGTTGAACCCAGGCCTCCTGGGCCACTTGGGTTGCCTATCCTAGGCAACCTCCTCCACCTCCGAGGCCCCACGCCCTACCGGACACTGGCTCGCTTGGCCGCACGGTACGGACCAATCATGCACCTCCAGCTAGGATGCATCCCGGCCGTGGTCATCTCCGACGCCTCGCTCGCACACGAGGTACTCCACACCAATGACAAGTTGTTGGCATGCCGGCCGCCCCTGGAGAGCCTCCGGCGCCTCTTCTATGGCCGGCAGGAGCTCGCGGTCTTCAACAGCCCGTGCACCGCGGGATGGCACCGCACCAAGACGCTCTACACGCTCCGCCTCTTCTCCGCACACCGCATCCACTCGATGTGGCAGCCCATCATCGGAGATGAGGTCCGGCATATGCTCAACCGAATCAGCCAGACCCGAGCGGGCGCTCCCCTCGACCTCTCGTCCACGATTCGATCCCTCCTCGAGAACATTATATCGCGCATACTCTTCGGCCAACCCCTCGCCAATTCCTTACTCTGCTCGCCTCACCCGAATTCCTCGGCCACTAGTGGCCCCACGAACTTCCGCCACATCCTCCGCCAATTCGTCATACTCTTCCAATCTGGCGTCATTGGGGACTTCATCCCTCTCCTCGGCTTCCTTGACTACCCGATCAAGCGCGCCATGGACACTTGGCATTCTTCGTTCGAGAACCTTCTAGAAGCCGCGATACAACATATCGAATCTAGCAATGACCCCTTGCCCCCCAACGCGTTTGTGACCGAGCTCCTGGCCACCAAGGATTTTAGCAGAGACAAAGTGAAGGCTGTTCTCATGGTGAGGCTCTCTCTCTCTACATATACATATGTTGTTGAGGAAGTCCACGATGATATAACAATGTAATTGTTGGTAGTGTCTCATTCATTGACCTTTGCCAAGAGTTGGTCACTCTTTATAGTTACCATAGTGTCTTGTCTAGACTTTACCTTTCCATCACACTTAGTTAGATTTCATGTTAGTTCATCCAAACAAAGTGTATGTATATCTAGGAAGTGCACCTTTGGGGGTCATGTTCTACACTAGGGCCTTGTTCATGAAACCCATATTAGTATCTTGAGATAGAGATAGAGAGAGTGAGTGAATGACCTCTTTTGACTTGGCGTCCTATTTGGCCAAGAAAATTAGGAAAAAAGGATATTTTAGCTCACCAAAACATTGGTTCCAATGTTGGAAAGGTGAAACTTGTTCATAGGTTCACTACTAAGAAGTCCCAAAATGTGATAGAGGCCTAACCCATGGCAAAGGTGGAACTTTGGTTTCTTGAGATTTATGACTTTGATGCTACTATGTAAACCACCTAACCAACAAGAGAGAGAGAGAGAGAGAGAGAGAGAGAGAGAGAGAATAAAAAGTTTCAAATATGTGATGACATTTTGTAGGAACTTCTTGCGGCAGGGATCGACACTTCATCAGTGACCCTTGATTGGGCAATTGCAGAGTTATTGTCCAATAAACATATTCTAACAAAGCTAAAACAAGAGATAAATCATGTGGTAGGTGAAGGAAGATTAGTAACGACTGCAGACTTGCCAAACTTACCATACTTCAAAGCAGTGATAAAAGAGACATTTCGTAGGCACATGCCCGCACCTTTACTACTTCCACGCATATCAACTAAAGCATGCAAATTGGGTGGATATGACATACCCCAAGGCACTAGAGTTTTTGTGAATGCATGGGCGATTGCAAATGATCCCCAAGTATGGACTCAACCTCATAAGTTCATTCCTGAAAGATTTTGTGATATGAACTTCAATGAAACAAAATTTGATTATAAATCTCATATCCTCTCATTCGGGATGGGGAGACGAGCTTGCCCAGGAAAGCCCCTCGCTCTTCTTATTATTGAACTCACCCTCTCCAACCTTGTGCATACCTTTGATTGGACACTTTCAAGTGGCTCCAATGCAGTGGATATGTCTGAGAAATTTGGAGCAGTGGCATCTCGTACACAACCTATCATAGCTATTCCAACATTAAGAATACCACATTCAATACTTCTAGATTAGGTGGAGTGAAAGTGAACATATTTTGGATGAGAAAAAGGTAGCCCAATTAGGTTTATTCTGGATGTATGATATTCATAACAACATTCGGCATAATAGTCTCGTTTTTTATGACAAGCAATTGTCATTTTTTAATTGATATGGTCACATTGATTATGTGATTGACACCAAGGTTCAACCATAATCACAAGTACCCAAAATTGTACGATATTTTACATCGTATGTAAAACCTTTGACAATGTACTTCCTTTTATACCTCGAGAATGTTGTTTGTAGTTCCCCTTTATGATGCTTTCACATAGTTTTTTTATATCTATGAGCTATGAGCATAAATCAAGGTCTGATTGTTGATATTAGAGCTTCTTGGAATCATGTGATGAATGGAAGAGTCAATTACTAACAACTTAACCTTAGGTATAAGATACCCCATTGTAAGAGGTCAATTGGTAACTCCATTATGTGGCCCAAATTAATGATAATATTATTGTTTATTACATCCAAATGCGTTGCATCTTGTATGTTATCTTTACATGTCTATTAAAGTTCAGGAACATCTAGTCATCTCTTCACAATTACTATTCTATGTGATTAAAACTAAATAGAAGTTTCAAGGTTCCATGCCATGCATATAACAATGGGCACGGTTTCGGCTCAAACCAAACCGAACCATTAAGCCATAGTTTAACGGTTTATTGGTTCCAAAAATATTTAATGGTTTGGTTTGGATTTTTGACAAATAGTTTCGGTTCGGTTTTAAAACTCGGGTTTATAGGTTTGGTTTAAAGGTTTATAAGTTTTTGGTTAATTGTTTTTTTACCTTAATAGTTTATTGATTTAATGGTTTAATTATTGGTTTTTTATTGATTTAATTAATTTATCTTAAATGTTTATTTAATTTAATGGTTCAATTAAAGTTTTTTTTATTGATTTAATAAATTTAACTTAAATGCTAATTTAATTTAATGTATTTTGTTTATTTAGATGTTTAATTAGTTTGACATAACTCGTTCGATTTTATTTTTTTATTAAATGGTTCGGTTTAAATATTGAGAGTTCATAAACGGTTTGGTTTGGTTTTTGTTTTAAATAAACGGTTCGGTTTCTTTGCCTTGAAACCGAACCGTGCCCATTGCTACATGCATAATACACATATCTACTTGCCAAGTCGTTGTCCATAAATGATATTTTCATTGTTTGGAAGAAATTGTTGGGAAATTGATATTTATTGCAATATTGAAGGAATATTCAACAACCCTTTCCATGGCCATGATTGACCTCTCCCATTACTGGATCGGCCGTGGTCATCCATCTCTATGGACTTCATCACTAACTTGCCATTCTCTGAGGGACATGACTCCATCTTGGTAGTTGTGGACCGATTTACCAAAATGTCGCATTTTATACCATGTTCCAAATCCATCTCAAGCTTAGAGACAACGGATCTAAGCTTGGCAAATGTTGTGCACCTCCATGGGTTGCTTGATGACATCATCTCCGATCGTGGTGCCCCATTTATTTCCCATTTTTGGAATCCTCTCTTCCATATTCTCGGTACCACCACCAAGTTATCAACAACTTTCCATCCACAAACAGACAGGCAAACGAAACGCGTAAATCAGGTACTAGCGCAATATCTGCGATGTGTGTTGAGTTACCAGCAAGACGATTGGACTACGTTCCTCCCGTTGGCTGAATTCGCTTATAATAACACCCTTAATTCATCCATTGGCACCTCCCCATTCTTTGCCAACTTTGGTTTCCAACCTCGCTTTAGCATATCCCTTCCCTCAAGTTTGGTGAACCCCTCGATTGAAGAGCGGGCACGTCGTCTAAAAGAAATCCACCAAGATCTAACTTTTGTCAAGCTCGTTAATGCGCAAGACCAACAAAAGGCAACCGCCAACCATCTATGGGCTCCGGCGCCCAACTTTCATGTAGGTGACATGGTTTGGCTACTACGGCGCAATATTACGACCATGTGCCAAGCTAGATTACACAAAATTGGGCCCCTTCTGCATCTCTGAGTGTATCAATCTTGTGGCCTATCGGCTCGACCTTCCTCCCCACTATCACAGATTCCATGATGTTTTTCATGTATCTCTCTTGGAGGTTTACCATCCTTATGTACTTCCCGGGAGACAACCCGCTCGACGACCGCCCATCGAGTTAGAGTCTGGTAATGAGTATGAAGTTGAAGAAATCTTGGACTCCATGCTTCTACACCGAAAACTCTATTATTTGGCCGCAGGGGATAATGTTACGGACATGACAAGGGTCATGTCAAGATCCGAACTTGTGACCTCTTGTGTTATAATCGAGAGTTATGGGTTAACCAACATGTCCAATATACAATTATTGTTCTTTATAGCTTTAAGCTAACATCATGAGCATAATTGCTCCATTGTATTATTCACACTTCCAGAGCCAGGGATATCTCCTCTGGATGTGCTTGGTCCGAGAATGATAGGCCGCATTCTTCGCGAGGTGGATGACACTTTGACTGTCGCAATAGAGCCGAAATTCCTCCTATTGGATCCCTAGCTCTCCGATGAAGTCCTTCATCTAGATTACCTCTTTTCCGGCTGCCATGTACTCCGCTTCCGTTGTTGATAGTGCAACGGACTTCTGCAACCTCGACTACCACGATACAACTCCCCTTACATATGTCATGACGTATCCGGATGTAGACTGGCTGGTATCTACATCAACCGACATGTCTCAATCCATAAAGCCTTCTAGTTGGGGTTTACTTGAGCCGAATCGGAGGCACAAGCTCGAGGTGCCTTTCGGTACTGGAGTATCCACTTGACTGCTGCCCAATGGTCCTTTCGGCGGATTGCTCATAAACCGGCTTACAACTCCAATTGCATACGATGTTTGGCCAGGTACACACCATTCCCTACATCAGGCTTTCGATGGCAGAGGCATATGGTACCTTCATCATCTCTGACTTTTCCATCTTGATCTTTAGGCTTTGTTTCCTGGACAGCTTGCAGTTAGCCAGAAGTGTCGATCGGACCGGCTTTGCATTCGTCATGCTGAATCATTTGAGCACCTTTGTCACGTACTTCTCCTGTGACAACCACAATAGCTTCTTCGTCCGGTCTCGGACAATGTGCTTTCCCAATATTTGTCTCGCCGGACCCAAATCTTTCATTGAGAAGGTGCGGTTCAAGGCCTTCTTCAGATTCCCGATTTTTATTCTGGTCCAGTCCGATGATCAGCATGTCGTCCACATACAGTAGGAGTATCAGGAAGTCGCCTTCGTCAAATTTCTTCATGAACACGCAATGGTCGGCGTGCATCTTGTGGTACCCTTGGTCGGTCATGAAGGAGTCGAACTTTTGGTACCATTGTCGGGGAGCTTGCTTCAGTCCGTATAAGCTCTTCTTCAACTCGCACACCAGGTGCTCCTTCCCTTTCTGGACGAATCCTTCTAGTTGTTGCATGTAGATCTCTTCATCGAGGACACCATGTAGGAACAATGTCTTGACGTATAGTTGCTCAACACAGTCCGGATGGATATCATCTTCATTATCGGGGAAAAAATCTCATTCAAATCCACTCCTTTCTTCTGTTGAAACCCCTTCACCACGATGCGGCCTTTGTACCTCGGTGGATTTCCGGCGTCTCCCAGTTTCACCTTGTACACCCACTTGTTCCGGAGAGCTCTATTTTCTTTCGGCAGTTCCATCAATTCGTATGTGTGGTTCTCATGCAGGGAATCCATCTCATCTTGCATGGCACTTAACCACTTGTGGATGTGGATGTCTTTCTTTGCTTCTTTGAAGCTTTCCAGTCCCCCTCGTCAGTCAGCAACACATGCTTTGCATCCAGAAATCTCTGGGGGGATCTTCTCTCCCTGAGAGGATATCTTCTTCCCTAGTTCTCGACCACCGGTCCCTCCGTTTTTTCTTCATCCGAATCCAATTCGGGGTCTTATCCAATTCCGGTGTCCAAATCTTCTTCTTCGGTCGATTCGGTTCTTTGTCCGAATCCAGGCAGGTCATCATAGTCTTCGGTTGACATTTGGCTTCTGACTGGATGTGTCCTTACATCTTCCAACCGATTTCGGTCGGTCGATTCGGAGCCCGTCATCTTCTTCTCTGACTTCCAATCGACAATGGTTTTGTGTTCCATGAAGACTATGTCCCAACTCCGGAAAACCTTCTTGTTGACCAAGTCCCACACTCGATAGCCAAACTCATCATTGCCGTATCCAAGGAATATGCATGGTCGGGACTTTGGATCCAATTTTTCTCTCTTATCCTTTGCTACGCGTACGTAGGCGAGACAGTTGAACACCTTCAGATGCCGGTAGAATATGTCTTTACCGGTCCTTACTCTCTGCGGTGTGTCCCCGTCCAAGGGTGCAGAGGGTGATCTATTTATTACATATGCCTTAGCCCAAAACATCTTGGACAGCTTGGCATGTGCAAGCATA
The DNA here is from genome assembly GCF_043228905.1 of Azolla caroliniana. NCBI lineage: Eukaryota > Viridiplantae > Streptophyta > Polypodiopsida > Salviniales > Salviniaceae > Azolla > Azolla caroliniana. Next base: position 21,879,677 of record NW_028230439.1, on the reverse strand, counting down.
CTCTTGACTCTCTCCATTACGGACCGGTTCATCCTTTCGGCCAATCCATTCAGCTCCGGTGTCTTCAGCACTATGAATTCGAGCCGGATTCCCTTTGACCAACAATACTCCTTGAACTACCCTCAGTATTTGCCTCTGTTGTCTGCTCAAATTGCCTTCATCATTTGGCTGGTTTCTCTTTCCACTCTCACGTGGAATTGCTTGAAGACGGTCAATACCTCATCCTTCATCTTCAGCGGTGAGACCCACAACTTCCGGCTGTGGTCATCTATGAACGTCACGAAGTACTGCGATCCAACATATGACTTCGTGTCCACTTGGCATACATCAATATGCACAAGTTCCAGCGATGCATTCCGTCTCATCGATGGTCTTGTCCGGAAAGAGCTTCAGTTTTTCTTGCCGGCCAAGCAATCGATGCACTTCTCAAGCTGCACGTCTTTCACCTCTGGAATGAGGTTATCTTCGGCAAGTCTCCGCATTCCCTTTTGGCTCATGTGGCACAACCTTTTGTGCCAAAGCTCACCGATAGTGTCAAATACCACGTTCACTTCTTCCCGACATGCATCAGGTACAACGTGTTGATATGTCGGGCTCGAGCCACGATCACGCTCCCTTTGTTGAACTTCATGATTCCGTTCAGGATACTTCTGGTGTAGCCTTCATCATCTAGCCGACCGACTGATATCAGGTTCAACCTGAATATCAAATATCTGTGGAAACGTATGTGTGAGGATCAGTCGTATGTGCTCAGCAAACAACACAGAAGGAAGGCAAGAGAATAAACAGAAGATATATGCAGTTTTAGCTTTAATGGAAGCTTTGTTATTACGTTCTCTCTCTCTCTCTTAGAGACACTATACAAGAATGATCCAAAGGTCTCTCTTTACAATGTTAGGTTATCTCTTATATAATAAGCCCTAACTCTTTGGACGAGTTCACACTCAGATACAAAGTGGAAGGAGTCGGCCTTTTATGCCAACAAACTCACCCATAAAAGGACTACTCTTTTCTACATGCACATGTGTTTGGGGTTATCTCCCCCATAAACCTAGATTACAAGATATTTACAAGTCAGTCGGCATGTGGCCGAGTCTACAAAGATATGTTCAATGTCTAGCCTGGTTCGGCTAGTCTGTCAGATTGACTTATCTGAGTCAATCGGTTCGACTTACCTCCTGCTCCTCGTTCGACCTTCTTTTGCTCGGTCGCTTCTTGCAGTCCCATCTTTTTCCTTAGCGCTCCGAAGCGTTGATCTGGGAGTGGCTTTGTCAGGCAATCGACGATGTTCACCTCAGTGTTGATCTTCCGAATTTCGAGCTTCTTCTTAGTTATGAGCTCCCGGATGTGATGATATTGCACCTCAATATGCTTCGTCTTTGCATGATAGACACAATTGTTGATGAGGTGTATTGTGCTCTGTGAGTCGCAATAGATGGTCACCGTTAGTTGGTTGATTTGGCTTGTAGCTGAAAAATCGACAGACAATCGTTGCAGCTAGATCGCTTCCTTCACTGCCTCCGATGTTGCTATGCATTCGGCCTCCGTGGTTGACAGGGTTGTGCAATCTTGAAGTTTCGAGCTCCATGATATAGCACCATCACCATAGGTGAAGATATAGCCAGATGTTGACTTCCGATTGTCCATATTTCCAGCATAGTTGGAGTCAGTGTAGCCTTCGGTTTCGGTTGAGATTGTCAAACCGAAAGTCAGTTGTGTATCTTCGGTCCCTCTCAGGTACATGAAGATGTGCTTGACGGACTCCCAATGCTTCTGTCCCGGATTTGATATGTACTGGCTGACCACCCCTACGACATAGGCTAGGTCGGGTCAGGTCGCCACCATTGTGTACATGATACTTCCTACGACCGATGCGTAGGGCATCTTTCCATTAAGCTCTCTCTCCTTGTCCGTTGAACGAGAGTCTTTGTCTAATAGTCTGATGAATGTCGGAAGCGGTGTTGGTGTTGGCTTCGCATTCTCCATGTTGAAGCACTTCAACACCTTCCGGATATAGTCGGACTAGGAGAGTTGGAGAGTCTTGGTCGTCCGATTTTTCTCTATCCTCATGCCCAGTATGTGACAGACTTGTTCGAGTTCCTTCATCGCAAACTTGTCATGAAGGCTTTGCTTTAGCTTTCCAATCTCTGCTTGATTGCTACCTACAATTAGCATGTCGACGACATATAGGATCAGATAAATCCTAGACTCGTCGACCAGTTGCCAAATGTACATACATGGGTCGGAGTTTGATCGACAGTATCCAAGCTGCCTAATGTAGGAGTCAAACTTCTAGTACCACATCCTCGACGCTTGTTTCACGCCATAGAGACTTTTCTTTAAGCGGCATACAAGGTGCCTTTCCTCCACCATCGCCGTGAAGCCTATTGGTTGAGACATATAAAAGTCTTCATATGTGCTTGATTCACCTGCATCGGTGTAATTGACATAGTCGAGGCCCAATTGATAGAATTCCATTGGCCTTCGAACTCGTCCACATCTCCTTAGTGCCGAAATGACTGGTTCAGATCCTTCGATCGGCTTTATTGGTCGATAGGCATTTGTTGAACCAGTTGTATCGGGAGTCTTGTTAGATGACCGACCCCCAAGTTGGGATTTTGGTGGTGTCACGTTGTTCTCCCCTATGGACTTTGTCAACTCGGTTCTATTTCCAGCTTGCATCCTGTTGACTTTGTCTTGTTCGACTCTTGTCGAATCAACTTTGTCTTTGATGGCTTTGTCTTCGAGTTCGATGAGTGAACCTCCTACCAATTCGGAGTCAGCAGGTATATTGTCAGCTTGTTCGAGTTCGATTGTATGTCGAATCTCCGATTTGGCTTGGTGGGATGGTCCTTCTATCGGCTTCGAAGGATACCTTTTTACCAACTATTTTTTGTTGGTTCCGCTAAGAGAAGATAGAGTCTTCATTGAAGACTACGTCACTGCTCCAGATTAGTTTCCGGTTCTCAGGGTTCCATAACTGGTAGCTGAAGTCCCTATCGGTTCCATAATCGAGAAATATGCATTTCATCGCATGGGGTGCCAACTTGGTCCTTTTCTCCCTGGGGATGAACACGTTGTCGAGGTATCCTTTGCGGATGCGTGGAATGAGGCGGGACCTCGGGGGTCCTGTACCGAAGAGCAAGAGAGAAAAGGGGAGGGGAAGAGACCCACAAGGTGCGAGCGTAGATTCACAGGGACACGGCCCTTCGACACAGAAACGCGAGTGCAACAACGACACAGAGAGACACGAATGTATGTAGAAATAAATATAAACAAGACAAACAACAAGCACGAAGTTGGTTACAACCGAACAGGCCGGCGAACAGATGCCGATGCCTGTTCGTAAACATACAGAAAGGAAGAAGTAGGTTGGAGGTGCTGTCGGAAGCACTCGGGCATTCCTCAGAGCAGCGCGAGCCTCCCGAAACCTGCACAGAAAGAAGCTATGGAGTTTGGAAGAGAGAAGCCTTCGGCCCACAATCCGACAGCACTTCGTCCTCCCTTACTTCGCGATCCCCCCCCCCCTCCTTGTCTCCCTCCTTTTATAGGCAAGGAAGGAGCCGTTTCCTATTAACTTCCTACCTACCGAGGATCTTCTATGTACAACATAAGGCGCACGTGTATGAAGAGCCGGTTCCTACGCTCCGGTGCACCGATTCCGCTTGTGGACGGTTTTCTTCACGACATCCGCCCCCACCTAACCGCGCATCCACCGGCATGCGCCAAATTGAGTTGGGACGGAGAAAACCGGTCCAGCCTTTATTCCCCACCCATCGGTTCTTCTTCGGTTTCGGATCGTTCGTCGTCCCGGTCCAGGTTATCCGGATCCGGCTCGTTGTCGTGACGCTTCTTGAACGCTTTGATCCGCTTCCCAGCTACTGGTATCGCCATTCTCGTGCCGTCAAGCTCCGCTAGATGGTACGTCCCGTTGTCGTTGGTGCTTTGTACCACGTAAGGCCCGAACCACCTTCTTGCGAACTTCCGTGTTGCTTGGTGCTGGTTGTCGAGGCTGCTGTCGTAGACTAGCACCCAGTCGCCTTCCTCGATCTTCTTCGGTCGAACCGGGCTTTGTTCCTCGTCCTTGCCACTCGAAGCTTTTCAGTAGCTCGCTCTACGTCCTCTGGTCTTCGCTCGAGCTGCCGTATGCGCGCCATCAACAGTTCCTCCCGGCTCATCTCGTCTCTCCAGTCCACGGTTGCCCATGAGGAGATCGTACGTTCCATTGGCATGATCGGCTTCTGCCCAAACATGAGCTCTGCGGGCATAAATCCGGTTACCGAACTGTGCGTAGTTCGGTCCGCCCACAACGCGTAAGGCAACAGCCGCGGCCAGTTCCCGACTTGACCTCCGCATGCCCGAACTAACGCCTTGACAATCGGTCCGTGTCCGCGCTCCACCTTCCCATTCGCCTCCGGATTGTACGCAGTGGTAAGCGAGAGCTTGACTCCTAGCCGGTCGAACAGCTCCTCGGCCTCTTCGGCATCCAACTCCCCGCGATCTGTTATTCACTAGCCGGACAAGGCCTAACACAAGGTGTCACGGAGACACTTCACCAAAGGGTGATTACGGCATAGGATTAAGATTCAACGATTACACCGACTTACGTAAGTTACACGATTAGAATGCTTTGGTTACTTACACGTGTAAGATATACAGTAATTACAGAACGGAAATCAACACAGAAGTATAAACACCATATGCTCTATTAATTATCCGCTGCTATTAGAATGGGGTCCGGGCCTTTAAATAGGTTTCCGGCCCGTAGTACAAAACGGTGCCTATCGCACCCATTCGGGATCCGTCCGGATCTGGAACGGCATACCGTTTCCAGTCCGTCCGTCCACACTATGCTTATTTACAACCATACTTAATTAATTCCTTCACTCCGTATTTTGGACTCCTTGCCGGCCGGTAACACATGGCACGCCCGTGGGACAGTACCTTGTACGTCGAACCCTTCTCGGCCCCTTCATTGTTCACCCAAATTGTCCAAATTACTTTGTTCCAGATTTTCCAATTGTTCTTCCGGTTGTGGTTGTTGCGGCTGTGCTTGCTGCTGCTGCTGTGGTTGCGGTTGGGACTGCGGCTGCTCCGTTTGTTTCTCTGACTCCGGCATCTCCGTTTGACTGCTACCGGTCCAGTCTCCTTCCAGTAACGGTTCCTCATCACTGAGGTTTACCGTAACCGGTTCTTGTGATTTCTGTTCCCGGATCCGGGACCTCTCGTAGCTTTCAAACTGGATCTGCGCCTCCAGCCTGTCGTCGTCCAGCTGAGCTACAAGTTGCCGGACTTGCCCTAGTTGGTCCTCCGCCAAGGCTTGAAAGTCTTCGGCCAGCTCATCTCTTATGCCGGTGAAGTCTTCGGAAGTCAGCATATAGCAATCATCTCCCTCCTTCCGCCGGTTCTCTACGTCGGCCCGGAGCATTTGGAGTTCCGCCGCGTTCGTGGCCCACTTGGTCCACCATTTGACGGACCCGTTGTCAATCAAGCTCTTGGTCTGGTTCAACCAGGCCCGCATGATATCCTGGATACGACTTGCTCCCATTTGCGCTCTACTTTCCACAACTTGTCGTTCCTCCTTCAACTGCTTGATGAGATTCGCCGTATCCTCCGCCTGCTCTCTGTAGCGCGTCAGCTGCCCTTGATATGTTGTCTACAGCCTCTGCAGTACCTCCGCCGCTCTTTCTTTTTCCGCCTGCTGTTGCCTGAGGAGCTCTGTCCGAACCTTCTCCGCCTCTTCCAATCGTCTTCTGTTTTCCGCTTGTTCATTAGCGTATGCCGTTGCGGTCCGATCAACTGCTTGCCGGAGCTCATCCGTCCGTTCCTTGTGCTCCGTTTGCAACCGTTTATACTCCCGGTGCAATTGCTCAAATTCCTCCGTTTTTTGTTTGAGCTTGCCGTTGATCTGGCGATGGTTCCGGTCCTCCCGGTCCTTTAGCTGCCGGAGTTCTTCTTTCAGGCGCTCTATTTCTGTTTCGGCGTTTCTCCGGAGCCTGTCCTTCTCTTGCAGCATTTTCTCCTTTTCCTCCTTGAGCCGGTCGTACGCTTGGTGGCCTTTTCGTAAGCTCTCCTCGGCCCAGCGTAGATTCTCAGCAGTCTTTTTGAGTTCCGCCTCTGCTGCCGTCTTCAATTCTCTTTCGCGGCTCCTCAACGCTTCTTGGGCAGCTAGCTCATCCTTTAAGTCTGCAAGCTCTTGGGCTTGTGCCGCATTTCTCTCCGGAACGGTTTCCGTTGCCGGGGTCTGATTGCTATGTACAGGTTGATCTGTCGCTATATTCTGTACATTGCCCGGAGTCACCGGTGCTTGGACTTGTGTTGTCAAAGCTAATTGAGCCATTTCCCTTGTGACCCTGTCCAAGTCTTGTTCAAGGCTCCGGATTCTGGACCGGGCCGTCTCTAGATCTACGGTTGTGACGAGCAACCGTTCGTTGTGCGCTCTCTCCTCCGCCTCTATGTACTCGACCGCTCCGGCGATCTGCTCACCTACCCACCGTAGCCACATGCTACTGGTGCCTTGCTGCTGTACTGGTCGGGTCGGCTTGTTCATTGTGGAATTGTCTGGCCTGAGTGCCTGTATCTGCCGTTCTGGTTCTACTCCTTGGCCGCCGTGTGTGCTGGCTGGGCTCGCCGGCTGTTGAGTTCTGGTTCTCGCCGTCTCCGGAGCCGTTGGAATGACTTCTGGTATAGAAGTCGACAAGGCCGGTTCCACACGCACCGGTTCCGGTTCCTCCCTTGCGGTTTGCTCAGGTTGAGTTGGGGGCGTTTCTTCCTTCTGCGGGTCCGAACGCTCCCCCGCTGTCCCGGCGGTCCTACTTCTTGACCGTCGTTGGAGGTGCTCTTCTGGCTCCTCTGTTTCCTCTTCCTGGGTAACGGCATGTTTCCGTGCCGTCAAGGGTTCTGGTTCCTTCTGTCCCGGTCGCCGTATGGTTATCTTAACGGGTCCCACCGGTGACACCTCCTCCGGTACTGGGAGCCGTTTCTTCCCTTTCGTCGCCTTTGACGCCAGCAGCTGCTGTCGTTTGGACGCGGGTTTCGAGGTGCTTCCTTCCGATAATCTTGGCCGCTTCTTTGGCTGAACGGTCTCGACCGGCGGCACGAGCAATGTTATCCACTGAGCTACGGCATGCCACAGCTTCCGGCCCTCCTTGCCGTCCTTTCCTCGTACCATGTCGATTGCCGCGCACAAACCGTCTGCAATCAACACCGGCCAGTCCACCTGGATCCCTTCATAGGTGGCTATGATCATCCCTGCCCGATTTTTTGGCATGACAGGGGGTCGGGGGTACACGTGGCCGTACTCATGGAGTACTCGAGCTATCTCCCTGAACAACGGATCTTCGCCGCCCTGCGTTCGATAGCCTTTGCCGGCTACAGAGTACTCACCGAAATATCGGGTGAGTTGCTCCGAGGTTGGATTATCAATCTGAAAAATACCTCCCTCCGGAAGGCCTGTTAGCGCACGGATCGCTTCCTCGGTGATGACTTCTTTGTCGAGCTCCTTGATGACCTGGTCGGCTTCTTTGTGCGGTGGTGCCTCCATGATGGTCAAGAACCCGTCCAGTCCGTGTTGCCTGAACCATTTCCTGGCCGCTTCCGACAGCGTTTGTGGTTCCATGTCTGCTTCGAGGTCGAGGAAAGATGGCGAGGTAGAGTGGTGATGAGAGTGAGAGCGAGAGAGGGAGCGAGACAGAGAGCGTTCCGAACGTGGGGTTTCTCTGAGTGCAGGTTCGCGTTTGCTAAGCTTCCACTGCCTTGGTGCTTCTGTGCTTCTTGGCTCGCGAAAAAAGAAGGTCTCCATGCGTTCTTCTTTTTCTCTGTGCGTCTTGGCGCCTTTTTCGAGCATGCACACGTCGTGTACCAAATTAGTATTAAGCAATGTGGCGGCTCTTAAATGCCCACTACGTACCTTTTCGCTCCTTGCTTTCACGTCCGTTCATACCTCGATTTTTAATGATCTTTTTTTTTTTTTTTTTTTTTTTTTTTTTTTTTTTAATGACGGTGTGTGACCTTACACATCTGTAGGTCCCCTCGGACCCTTACCGTTTTCCTTACGGGTTGCCGTGTCTTCCTTCGCCTCTGCTACGGGTTCCCCGTCGTCTTTTTCTTCCATCCGTACCGTTCCCGGACAGGTTCCTGGTATAGTGCCGGTGGGCTGCATAAACGGGTTATTTGGCATTGGTCCTTTATAGGGCTTTAGTCTAAATCCGTTCACCCACTTGCCTAGTACTTCACCGGCAAGTGTCCCAATCTGATAGGACCCGTTGTATTCCAAACAAGGAGTTTACCCGACATCTTGCCCATCCTTGTTTGGAATACTAGCACCGGCTTTCCGATTTCGAACATCTTTTCATTACCTTTCCGGTGACGGTCAACGAACGCTTTCCGTCGTCGTTGCTCCAGTTCCATGTGTAGGATGCTGGCCAGCCGTTGCTCCTCCAGTTCGCATAGTGCTGCTAGCCGCCTTTCTTCCGACTCCTTTTCATTCAGCCGTTCCCGTAGTTGGATCCGTAAGCTTGGTACCTGAAATTCCACCGGCATGACCGCCTCTAAGCCGAACGCTAACCGGAACGGCGTTGTCCGGATACTTGTTTTGTATGCCGTTCGGTACGCCCATAGCGCGCTATGGAGCTTTGTATCCCAGTCCGTCCGGTTTTCGTTGACGATTTTGCGGAGAATGTTCTGCAGCGTTTTGTTGGTGGACTCTACTAACCCGTTCGCCTGTGGGTAGTACGGTGTGCTTCGTTTATGGACCACGGCATAGAACGTTGTTAAGCTTTCCACTACCTGGCCGAGGAAGTGCCCTCCTTGGTCGCTGATTAATTCAATCGGACATCCATATCGGCACCAAATGTTTTCGTACAGGAATTTTGTTGTGGATGACGCGGTGTTGTCTCTCAGGGCCTTAGCTTCCACCCATTTAGTGCAATAATCCGTTGCCACGATGACATAACGATTACCCGTTCTCATTGCCGGTGGCTTGAACGGTCCGACAAAATCCAACCCCCACTTCTGGAATGGCTCTAGTGGAAGTACCGGTTGGTGTGGCATCCGTGCTTGCTCCGTAGGCTGGCCCATTCGCTGGCATAGGTCACATTCCTTAGCATACTTGACGGCGTCTTTTAACGTCGTGGGCCACCACAAGCCGCTCTGCCATACTTTCCTTGCCGTCGCTTCCCCGGCATAGTGTCCTCCGGCAACCCCACAGTGTGCTTCCCGTAAGATTACTTGTTTCTCGTCACTACGGACTGCCCGTCTCCATATTCCATCTGCTCCTTTGTGGTAGAGAGTGTCCCGTAATAGACAGAAATTGCGACTCTGCACCGCCAGTCGTTTCCTCTCGTCCCGGTTCATTTCCTCCGGTGGCAGGCCCGTGCTTAGGAACTGGTGCATGTTTGTCAGCCACCTATCTTCTGATACCACCGTGTCGTCCGCTGCCGTTTCCGGGGTGATACAGAATAACTCTGCGTCCGGGAATTCATCCGCTACTCCGTCGCCTGATTCTTCGGACTCTAACCGGCTCAGGTAGTCTGCTACGGCATGCTGGATACCGGGCCGGTGAAAGATCTCGAATTCGAACTCCTGCAACAGCAAGGTCCAACGGGCCAACTTACCGGTCAGGGACGCCTTGGACACTAAGTACAGGAGCGCCGAGTGATCCACATGAAAGGAGAACTTCCTTCCCAATAGGTAATGACGAAACTTTGTGACACTGTAGATCATGCCCAGGGCCTCCCGTTCTGTCGTCGAATAGTTCTTCTCCGCTTGGGACAGCTTCCGACTGGCGTAATATACCGGCCGGTACCATTTAGGCTCCGTAAGTTGCATTAAGGCGCTGCCGATAGCGATGTCGGAAGCGTCAACGAACACATGAAATTCCTTGCTCCAATCCGGAGGCTGCACGACAGGTGCTTGCGACAAAAGTACCTTCAGGGCATTGTATGCCTTATCCTCCGTATCCGTCCATTGGAACGGTGTCCGATGTACCGCGGTGTGTAATGGTGTAGCCAAGTCAGCCAAGTGACGGAGCATCCGGCTGTGCCACCGGATCTGTCCTAAGAATCGGCTTAGTGCTTTGGCCGTTTTCGGCGCCGGTGCCCCTAGTATCGCGTTTACTTTGTCCGGGTCGACCGCAATGCCCTCCTTACTCACAATGTGTCCCAGTAAGATTCCACTTGAAACTCCAAAGATACATTTTGCTGGGTTTAAGCTTAGCCGGTATAACCTACACTTTTCAAGGCATAACCGTAGGTGCTGCAAATGGTCTTTTCCCCGGCTATAGACTGCAAAATCATCCAGGAAAACCTGCATGAAGGCAGGAATGTATTCGCCGAAGATCTCCATGATGATTCGCTGGAAAGTTGCTGGTGCCGTTTTTAGGCCGAACATCATTACTTCGGCCACAAACACCCCCCATTCGGTGACGAACGTTGTCTTCTCCTGGTCGTCAGGGTGCATCCAGATTTGATTGTATCCGCTGAACCCGTCTAGAAAGCTATAAACTTCATGGCCGGCGACGGCATCCAGTACTCCATCCGTGAACGGAAGAGGGAATGCATCCGTAATTGTGGCTGCATTTAGTTTCCTGTAATCTACACACGCGGATTTTACCGTTCTTCTTGGGGACGACGACGATGGGGCTCAGCCACGTCGCTTTCTTTACCGGCCGGATGAAGCCCACTCTTAGGAGTTTGTCGATTTCCTCCTTCACTTTGGCGGCGTAGTTGGGGTTCATTCGGTAACGTCTTTGCGCCACTGGTTTCGCGTCCTTGCCTAAGTGGATCTGATGCTGATATAATTGAGGGTCCAGCCCTCGCATGTCTTCGTATGACCAGGCGAATACGTCGCGAAACTCCGTGAGAAGTTTGATCATCGCCGCTTTATCTTCCGGCTTCATTTCTTTGGCGATGTGTACCGGCTTTGATTCGTCCTTGCTTCCTAGGTTCACTTCGTCGAGCTGGGATGCTTTTACCCGTTGGGAAACGGCCATTTCCCGTTCCAACGCTTCCTGTGCTTGCCGTAATTCCCGAATCGCATCTTTGTCTGGTTCGGCTTCGGTTTCGTCCCGCTGCGGCAAGTATGGCGCTACGGCTTCAGCCACGTCAATCTTGAAGAGTGGTACGATCTTCGGGTGTTCCTCCAAGTACTGGGCTTCTTCGTCGTCTGCCAACCCTTCAAGCATGTTCACGCATTCCGCATACATCGGTGTGCATTCCTTACCGTTGCTCGTCCGTGGTTGTGTCGGTACCCGGACCTTGGCTTTTCCGCGCCGGAAGGTAATCATATTTTTCCGCCAATTTTGCTTGATGTGTGTTGTTTTCAACCATGGTCTGCCCAGCAACAGTGGGTACGCGCCTTGCGCCTGTAGCTGCAGCACTACAGCCGAGATGTGAAATGTGTGACCTCCTATGGTGACTTCCAATTTCCGTATTAAGCCCGTCGGCCGTACAGAGCTCGTATCCGCCATCCGTAGCCAGAACGGACATGGCTCCCATTCATGTATACCCAAGGCATCGCACGTGCGGAGGCTTATTACGTTCACCCCGGATCCTCCATCGATTACTGTGCCGGGAAGTTCGTGCCCTTTGACAATAGCTGTAATCACCGGACTACTAGTGTCCACCACCGTCGGTCCCTCCTCCGGATTCGAGAAGAAGACTGGTGCCGGTGGGGCTATACCGTCTGTCATGACTGTTTTTAGTCCTTCCGTAAATCGCGGCACGAGCTGCAAGAGTCTTCCTAATGGCAACATGATCTGACATTCTTGCAGTGCTTGCCATGTCTCGTTTTCTGCGTGGCTACCGCCGGCACTCCCTATGGTATTCGCCTTTTGTCGTTCCACGTCCGCGACGTTCCTTCCATTGGCTTCCTTCACCCATTCCGTCGCCTGTTTTCGTATGGCCTCTTGTGTTTCCCACTCTTTGGCCATGCCTTTCGACCGTGTGGTTACTTGCTGTACATCCGTCACTTCCGGAACCACCATATTAACTGCTGGTCGTTTCTCGTAGCTCTTTACCGGGCACTGGTTACTGTAGTGGCCTTCCTGCCTGCAGTAGTAGCAGTACTCTTTACGGGTATTGCTGGATTCAGCATTGCTGGTAGCCGGAGTCGGTCCCGTAGTGAGTGGTGCATTCTGTGCCGGTTGGCTCCTTGGGGTTCCATGTTCCGGGTCCCTAGGGTGACCACCTTTCTTGAAATTACGTTTCTTATTATTCTTATTTTTATTGCGGTAGTCCGGTCGTGGTGGATCGTAAAATCGGCCGTAGTCCTCCTGGTGCTTCCGGTAACCAGGGGAATGGTCTCTGTCGTATTGCTCGTGTCGTCTGTTGGACTCCCGATAACGGTCCGATCGCTCATACCGGTCGTAGTTATCATGCCGATTCCCGTACCGGCCATCATTCTCTTGTCTATCTCCGTACCGGGCATCCTGTGCCGGTCGGTACCGGTTCATTCTTTGCCAACGATCGTCATCTTCGTCTCGGCTGCTTCTTGGCTCGATCCGTCGGATGGGTGGTGCTTGTCGGTTTAACAGGTTATACTCGCACCGGTCCGTTGTATGACTCTTGGATTGACAAATCACGCACTGGGTTCGCATGGTGCACTCCACTGCCGAGTGTCCGGCATTCAAGCAGATTGTGCATTGAATTGCCTGCCGGAACCGGAGATCTTCCTCGGTGGGTAACGCCCGTTGCAGTGTTCCCAGCGTAAGCCATGAGCTTGACTTTTCCATTTCTCTGACCCGGTCAATGACCTGGTCAATGGTGCTTCCTCGAAAGTCGATTACCGTACACACCGTGCGTAACGGTTCCCGGAGTGCGTTTAAAAGTATCGTCCGTAATTCCTCCTCCGGGGGTGCACGGGCAAGCTGGCTATGCATTCGTTGGAAACGGATGACGAATTGGGGAATGCTTTCCCCTGCCTCCTGCCGGATCGTATAAAACAGGCCCACCATTGTCGTCTGGTCGACCTCCTTGTGGAAAAAATGCAAGAATTTTGCTTTTAATTCTGCAAAGGTTGTGATGGTCGCCGGTTCCTGCGTCCGTCGCCATCGTGTCGCTGGTCCTTCCAACGTGACCCCGAATTCCGCTATCTTCGAGCGTTCTTCTTCCTCCGGTGTCATTCGCTGGGACGTGTGATTTGCTTCCCATGTCTGCTCGAAGGCATGAACATGCGCTTCCGCGTCCGGGTCATCGCGATACTTTGAGTATTGGAACGGCATGTCGTCGTCCAGTATTAGGCCGCGGTTTAGTGGCGTTTGTTGATATCTTTCCGGGTTTCTCTCCGGTTCCACTTCCGGTTCTTTTGCCGGTGCTTTTTCCGGTTCCTTTTCCGGTTCTTTTTCTGGTTCCTTCACCGGCTCTTCTTCCGGTACCTTTGCCGGCTCTTTCGTTGGTGTCGGTGGCTTTGCTTCTTCCACTTCATGTGTTGGTGGGTTGACGGCTTCCATTTGCGGTTCCGGATAGCCCTGGTTGAGCGGTTCCGGTTCTGGAGTCGGCACGGTATCCGACCCGTCGTCCTCCGGGCCGCCGGGGGTATCGTTGCTGCTCCGGTAGTTCGTGTGCACGCTGTATCCCCCGTCGGAATCCGATTCGTAGGCTGAAAAGGCTTCTGCCTCGTTTTCTCCGCTTGCCAGCGCCTCGAGAAGGCGTTCGGTTTCCCGGAGACTGCTTAGACTGCTTCTGTCGTCCTGGTCGCGAGTTTGCTGTAACCGAAGAGATTCCTCCGCGACTCTCCGGATCTCGTTGGAGAACGAACGATCCGAGCGAATTTCGTGCGCTGCTTGCTGGAAAGTCTCACGCCGTCTTTGCCGTTCGGCGAGGCGTCGAGCTCGGTCTGTAACCAGGTCGTGCGTTGGTCTCGTCATCCATTAAGCCGTCGTTCGCTGCGAGAAAGCAGGAATCGTGGTCGCCAAAACTGTGTTATTCGCTAGCCGAACAAGGCCTAACACAAGGTGTCACGGAGACACTTCACCAAAGGGTGATTACGGCATAGGATTAAGATTCAACGATTACACCGACTTACGTAAGTTACACGATTAGAATGCTTTGGTTACTTACACGCGTAAGATATACCGTAATTACAGAACGGAAATCAACACAGAAGTATAAACACCATATGCTCTATTAATTATCCGCTGCTATTACAATGGGGTCCGGGCCTTTAAATAGGTTTCCGGCCCGTAGTACAAAACGGTGTCGTGCCTTTCGGCTTCGGATCGTTGCATGAGTCGGGTGGGAACCGCCGAGGTTTTGGACTAGGAGAAAGAAGAATATGAGATGAGGCTAGTAATGAATAGATTATTAGAAAGAGAGATAGAAATTTCGTGAATCCCACGAGTGTATTGTATTCGATTAATCAATATTTAGATAAGAATATGTATTTAGATTGAAAGAAAGATATAAGAAACTTGTGAATCCCACAAGTATAGATTATATTATTTTCGTGAATCCCACGATTATATTAATCGGTTGGTGTTTTTGGAAATATATCCAATTTCCAAATATTTCACACGCCTATTACATTGTGCTCCCCATCCTTATGTAGTGATGGGAGAGACTGAGCATAGCTACATGCTTTTTTTCTAATATGTTCATGCACACTAAATGTGCATGTGATGCTTTTCTAATCCTTGCTTTTATTTGCTAAATATAGTGCTCATGCACGCTAGATGTGCATGAGTCACTTTTTAGTTGCTTGTGTTTTTCTATAAAATATTCATGCACTCTAAAAATGCACGATTTACCTTTTAATAAAGGTAGGTGCAAATAAAGCAGTTATAGTTATTAAATCTATTTATAGAACACTAAAGATAAGGTAGCATAATGGTAAAGTTGAGGTTTGGCTACGTGGAGGTACAGGGTTCGAATCCTGCCCTATGCACGTGGTAAATATCTTGATATATTATTTTATTTATTTATATGTAATTAAATCGGTTATATTATTTTTACTTTTTCACGTAGTGTACGAAATACACTACGACACTCGCCCCCTCCGAACCCGCACATCCTCCGGTATGTGCCGAAGTTGTCGGTGATTGTTAGTCTCATCCGTCCGTTCTCCGCCCGGTTGGTTTCGTCACCGGTCGTGTTTGGTTGTCGGCCCCGTTTGGTCACCGGTTTTTTGGTTGCCGGCTCCGCCCGGTTTCCGGTTCAGTTCGGTTGCCGGCTCTGTCTGGTCTCCGGTTACCGGCCCTCGTAATTCTTCGTTACTTTTTGTACCCTCTGTTTCTCTCGCTATGTCAGCTTTGTCTCTCCATTTTGAGCACATCCATTCTTTCCACCTGAACCATTGTCGCCATCCGATCCACCATATTCTTCGTTCACTCTTTACATTGCCATGAGTGGTTGTCATGGTCCCTTGTGGTCCTCTTGAGCATCTCGGCGTGCTGTCTCTCTCCGCTCTGCGCTTGTCTTCCGTAGGTTCTACCCACGCGTCGATGTCGACCTCCAAATACGCGCTCGTTGTTAGGTCCTTGTGCGGCTTTAATGCATGTTTCATTTCTCGTTGTTGTGCATGCGTCGTATTACGCCGTAGCGCATGCTTCGCATTCCATCGTAGTGCATGTGTCGTATTACCCCGTAGCGCATGCTTCTTTTTGCACCGTAGCGCGTGCTTCTTTTTGCGCCGTATCGCGTGCTTCTTTTTACGCCATAGCACGTGCTTCTTTTGGTGTCGTAGCGTGTGCTCTGTATTACATGCTTCTCCCCTCGTAGACTCGACCTTCGTGTTGTCGTGCTTTTGTTTACATCGGAATTCTAGACGGATCATCTTCCATCCGAACCGGCTTCCGACTTTACCTTCCTTGCTGCCACCTCCCGTCTCTCTGGTCTCACGTTGGTTCTCGGACACAACCGCCGAAGTCTCTAGATATTGTTGGCATGAATCCTCGGTATTACCTTCTTTCGTAGTTTCACCCTTAGCATTCTTCTCGGCTATCTCTTCATCGTATTCGTCGGCTTCGACATTCGTTTTCTCTCCGCCACCTTCCGTCTCTTCGGTCTCACGTTGCCTTTCGATCACAACCGCCGGAGTCTCTGGAATCAGTGGTGGGGAAGTCTCGATATGGCAATCCGCCATTGATTCGTCCATAGCCACCTCCGATTCGATTTCGTCTTTTGTGGGTACCTCCTTAATCACATCCGCTTCACACTCTTTATCTGCATCAATTATGCAAACATCTATTATGCTTACCCCTTTTTGACCCGATGTCTCGGGCACTTGTATCCCGAAATCTTCTTCTACACTTGGGTTATCGGCCTTATCCTTCGCCGTCGTTCTTTCGCAAGACAAGAGGGTAGCTTGTTTTACACCCTCTTCCGTCGCACCATCATGTTGTATTTCGGCCTTCATATCGGCTCCATCGTTTGTCTTCAATCGACCATCCTTCATCGGCCATGTCGTTGACAAGATTCTCATCTTCCTCTCATCATGTCTCCGGCATACCCTTTCGACTTTGGCCCAATCCTCGGTAAGACCGTTCGCACCGTCATCATCTTCGAGTTCGATCCCGATGTCCATCCTTTCTTTTCGATCGATCGATCTTACGAACATTAGGACTTTATCCTCCCCCACCAATCGTTGTTCCCGCTCCGAGAGTCGAGCAAAACGATGCTCGAACTCTAGGAATGCTTGTGTTGCACTTCGGTGGGTCTTCTCCGATGCCACCCATTCATCGAATTCTCGCCGATCTTTTCCCTTCGATCTCTTGTAATCATATGCCTCTCGTAAAGCTTCTTCGAATGACCCCCATGTCGAGTTTTGTTGCCGTATCTTGTGGATTCTCTCTTGTAGCTCATCCGTGGCCACCCGATTGAAGGATGTCACTTGCAATCCTTCCGGTATCCCACATTGTATCATCTCCGCCTTGTAGTCACGTAGATAGCGTGACACATCGTTTCCGTTGAATTGTCCGTTTCGTTGTACGAGCCGCTTTACTGCCCCCGTGATCTCCGACATCACACGTTGTTCTTGTAGCATCCGCTCGAACATCATCATCATCGTTATGCTCATTGCCTCTTGTTGATTCTCCATCTCCTTGCCACCCGCCTTCACGTCGGGTTCACCAACTGTGTCGTGCCTTTCGGCTTCGGATCGTTGCATGAGTCGGGTGGGAACCGCCGAGGTTTTGGACTAGGAGAAAGAAGAATATGAGATGAGGCTAGTAATGAATAGATTATTAGAAAGAGAGATAGAAATTTCGTGAATCCCACGAGTGTATTGTATTCGATTAATCAATATTTAGATAAGAATATGTATTTAGATTGAAAGAAAGATATAAGAAACTTGTGAATCCCACAAGTATAGATTATATTATTTTCGTGAATCCCACGATTATATTAATCGGTTGGTGTTTTTGGAAATATATCCAATTTCCAAATATTTCACACGCCTATTACATTGTGCTCCCCATCCTTATGTAGTGATGGGAGAGACTGAGCATAGCTACATGCTTTTTTTCTAATATGTTCATGCACACTAAATGTGCATGTGATGCTTTTCTAATCCTTGCTTTTATTTGCTAAATATAGTGCTCATGCACGCTAGATGTGCATGAGTCACTTTTTAGTTGCTTGCGTTTTTCTATAAAATATTCACGCACTCTAAAAATGCACGATTTACCTTTTAATAAAGGTAGGCGCAAATAAAGCAGTTATAGTTATTAAATCTATTTATAGAACACTAAAGATAAGGTAGCATAATGGTAAAGTTGAGGTTTGGCTACGTGGAGGTACAGGGTTTGAATCCTGCCCTATGCACGTGGTAAATATCTTGATATATTATTTTATTTATTTATATGTAATTAAATCGGTTATATTATTTTTACTTTTTCACGTAGTGTACGAAATACACTACGACAACGGTGCCTATCGCACCCATTCAGGATCCGTCCGGATCTGGAACGGCATACCGTTTCCAGTCCGTCCGTCCACACTATGCTTATTTACAACCATACTTAATTAATTCCTTCACTCCGTATTTTGGACTCCTTGCCGGCCGGTAACACGATCAGCCACGATCTTCCCGACGCACCCATACCGGCATATCAGGTCCTCGATCAGGAACCGACATACGGCCGCGGTCGTTTTGATCTAAAGGGCTCGGCCTTCCACCAGGTTCGTCAGATCTTCCCGAGCCAGGACCAGATACCGCATCTGTCCTACGCCCATCGGCATCGTCACCAGATCTACAATCCATTTGAAGTGGATGGTCGGAGGGTACGTAGGGTGAAGCTCGTCCCGATGCCGGACCATGGAGTGCATCTGACAGCTCTCGCAAGTTGTCACGAACCGATGCACGTCCCGGTACAGTCCCGGCCACCAGTACTTCCCCTTTATCTTCTCGAACGTGGCCCACGTTCCACGGTGTCCGGCCCAAGGGCTGTCGTGGTAGCCCGTCAGCAGCTCCTCCTGTTCTTCCTTCATCGCCACCACCCGGAGCGGGACGCCGTTCCTCTTCTTCGGGTGCTTCCATAAGTATCCGTCCCGGAGAAAGAATCGGTAAGCTTTCTTCCGGATCCGGTTGGCCTCGTCCTTCGTCCACGACGCATCCGGTGTCATCGTCCTAAAAAATCCACCGATCTGGAGCCACTCGCCGTCGTACTTGCTCTCGTCGAAGTCGTTAAGTGCCGGAGTGCTCGTCCCATCAGTCGTCACGTACGCTGCCTCGAAGAAGTCCACGCCGACTTCTTCGTCCTCCGAAACCATGCCGCCCTCGTCATCAAACCTCGCCCTCGAAAGCATATCGGCCATGGCGTTGTCCTTTCCGGAAATGTGCCGTATTTCCGGGTCCAGGGACTTGATGTACGCTATCCACCTGAGCATCGCCAGGTCCGGTGTCGCGCATCCGGAAACCATGCCGAGAATTGGCAGGCAATCCGTCTCGATAATCACTTCTGTCCCGATCAGGTAGTCTTTGTCGGCCTTTACTACCGAAACGATACCCCAGAGTTCGCGTTTAACTTGGGCGTACCCTCGCTGTCGCTCACTGAGGACCTTCGCGCCGAATCGGATCGGGAACCGAATGCCGTCCTTGTCTTCTTGGTTGACGACCCATCCGATCCCGGTCGGACTCGTATCCACCGTTATGTATACCGGGGTACCCTTCTCGTAGACAGCCTTCCGGAGCGCCGGTGCTGCCGCAAGAGCTTCCTTTAGCTTCCGGACCGATTCCGTGTGCTCGTCTCGCCACTCGAATTTTCGCCCTTTCTTCAGCAACCCGTATAGCGGCTCCGCAACGTGGGCGTAATGCGGGATCCATATGTGGTAGAACGCGCATGCCCCCAGGAACCTCTGAACTTCCGTAACCGAGCTACAGTCGGTCTTCATCGCGGAGATGGCTTCTACCTTCACGGAGACGGCTTCCGGCCATATGGTCCACATAGGTGTCCGACCACCAGGATTTCCGATTGCCCGAAGGCCGATTTCTCCCCGGAGAAGGTGAGCCTCGCATCCTCTAGCCTTTGTAGCACCTTCTCGCAGTCGTCGATGTGTGTCGCCACGAATCGCCGGCATCCGTCCGGCCCGACTGTCTCGTCCTTCTCCTCCACCGGGCACCCCTTGATCGGGATGTCGTCTAGAAACGGCATGGTGATGTCCAGGATGCAATCCCTCAGTACCTTGTTCATTGCATTCACCATGTGGGCTACCGAGTTGGTCCCTCCTTGTGGCAGGGTACACATTCGCACCAGGCCGAGGGGAGTTCGCATCGTCGTAATGTCTCTGCTCTCCACGGCTAGCTGGAACTGGTCGTACCCCGAGTACAGATCACCGACCGAGTAAATCGACCTTCCGGCGAAGGCCTCTGCGAACTCGTCTATGGTCGGTCCGATTCCTGCGTTCCGAATGGTCACTCTGTTGACCGGCTGCAGGTCCTGAATGAAGCGCAATGTTCCGTTTTTCTTTGGTACGGTAAACCATCGGTTCGAGTATGGGGCACTCGACGGTTCGAGAATGCCCATATCGACTTTTTACCTCAATAGCTCCATCAACTTCGGGATGTGAGCTCTCGGTACTGGAATCGGCTTGAGATTCCACGACACATGTGGTACCGTGAATATCACCATCGGCTCCACAATCGTCGGGTCTACGCACCCGATCTATTCCGGCGAAAACGCGAAGGCTTTCCCGTGCCTTCCGAGCATTCTCCGAAACCGGTCTTCCTCCGTCGGCAGTAGGAACCCGCCCCCACCGATCTTGAGCTCCCGGAGCGTCCCGTCAGTGAAGGTGTGTCCTATGCAGGCCGGATCTCGTAAACTGGGGTCCGACGCAACCCCTCTGATTCGGGACTCGCTGCCCTCCGATAAGGGTGCCGCGACAGGCCTTACCTTCCGGTCCACAGTCTTGTACTTCGTGCTAACTCGGGCCGTCTGATCCGACCCGAGCCCCCGACTGAAGTTCGCGATGACTTTGTACATCTCTTCGGAACATACCGGTATCGTCCGGTCTTCGTTAAGGTCTTCTCTGGCTACCTCCCCCAGCATTCCCAAGGTGTCGTCGAAGGAGACCGCCTCCACGGCTCCGCTGATTTCCTCGTCCGGGCCGAGAACTCCGCACGCTCGAAGTCGCACTTCCGCCCTTGTCTTTTCTCGGCCGACGATGCCGACTATCATACACCCTCCGTTGTTGGAGAAGCAGAATTTCCTACCTATCGTACAAGGTTCCTTCGGTTTCGGTTCTATCGTACAGTCGTGGGGTCTTTCCCGAGTGTCCGGGCTGTCTCGGCCCCACGCCTTGGCAACCCTCTCTAAAAATCCTCCCGGTTCTCGCCACCGAGGGATTCGCAGTTTCTCTCGTGGTTCGGCCGCACCGTCAGAAATTGAACCAAATGGCGCCCGTCCTGGCTTTTGACCCTCGCGTAGGCCGAACCGTTGTTCAGCACCTTGGTCTCCATTCGCGCCGCCGTGATGTATGGTTCCCCTAATATGACCGGGTGCGAGGACGTCTCCTGTACGAAGAAGTGCTGGTCAATCTCGACGTCGCCGATCTTGACTCGCACGTTCGGGCAGGCCCCGTGCAGTTCCTCGGTGGCGCGCGTCGCCGCCCGTATCTTCCACCCGTGCTTGGTGTTGATCGGCCACTTTCCCTTCTTATAGAAGTCCATGGACATCAGGTTTATTTCCGAACCGTGGTCCACCAATGCCACCACCGGTTCCTGAACATCTCCGATCTTTACCGGGGTCTCCGTGGTCGCTCGGGCCCAGTGCGGCCTTGAATAGTGGCTCTCCGCCCACTCATCTTCCAGCGCCATGTCGTCGATGTGCGTCGTCCGCACCTCCACCGGTCTTTCCGGTTCCGTCTCCGTCGACAGCTTCTTCCGTTTCACCAGGTCCACAATGGAGTCGTGGAACTCCTTCTTTCCGATCCCTAGCACCTCTCGCAATGATAACTCCACTTTGCTGTCGAGGATCCGTTCTTCTAGGACCTTTCGTAGGTCCGTGGTCCTTTCTATTTCCGTCCCCAATCGGTATCCGCCCTTCTTGGGGTTATCTTGCGCGCTGGACCCACCGGCATCGTTCCGTCGTTGCCCGAATCGGGTCTCGTACCGTTGTGAGGGCCCGGCCGCTCCGGCTTTCCCCACTCATTTGTCTTCTACCAGAGCCTCGTAGTTCCGGCAGGCGGCTTCTACGAAGCCTGTCTTCTCCTCGACCGGATCGCTCCACCCGGTTATTTCCCGGACCCGTCTCTCAGCGCGGTCCGTTTCATCTTTCTTTAGCCGTGCGCCGGCAAGGCCTTCCAGCATTGCCGACCAGAACCCGTCCTTGCTCTCCTTTCGGGCCTCGCTGCCCCCGACCCGAATACCGGCCGACGCCGAGTAGTGGATGGCCTCCACGTGTCTGGCCGCTGCCTCTTCCATCAGTCTCTTCATACCTCCTCGCCCGTCGTTTCGGTTTAGGGCCCTTCTGGTGTCACCGACGTGCACCCGGCCTTCCCACAGGTACACCACCCGATTCCTCAACGCTTCTGCGAAATCGCCGCAGTCCTTTCGGACGTGGCCGACCTCGTCGCACCACATGCACCTGTTCCCTACTACCGGCCGTCGGTCATGAGCCGGTTCGCCGCCTTCCCTTCGAGTCTGGGCGATCTGGAGATCCTTTATCGCTCGCGTCAACTCCTCCAGCGCTGCTCCTCCGGATGAGCCATTGACCATGCCGGTCGAAGCCGAACCGGTTTCGAGCCACTCCCGGGCCTCTTCCCTTTGCCCTTGCGGCGCCGGTTCAAGCCTCCTTGCTGTGACAGAGCCCGCACCGGCTGCCCCGTCATCAACCCATTCTCGCCGTTTGTCGAAACGGCCACAGACTCTCTTAACCGCAGCCCAGTCGGTCGTCAGCCCGTCTTCGGTTTCCAGCAAGGAGCCGACTTGATCCCGGTCCCGCTCGTCCACCGACTTGACGAACAGTAGGACCCGGCTCGTATCCAGAACGGTACGGTCAAGCGCCGAAAGGCACGCAAAGCGTTCGTCAAACTCCCAGAGGAGTGCCGACGCGTTTCTTCCCTTGCCGGGGGACTCCACCCATTCCATGAAGTCTCGTTTCGAAAGCCGGAGCGCGTTGTCCAGCCCGTATTTTTCTAGGAGTCGGCCTTCGAACTCCTCCCAGGTACGGCTCTCCGCCCGCACCTCGAGCACCTCCGCATGGATGCTCGGCATCGCCACTCGAGGAAACCCGGCAAGACGCCTCTCTTCCGGAATGTCCCGCATCAGCATTTCTGCCCCGTAGGACGCCAAATACTTCGTGGCATCCTTTCCGCTAAACCGGCTGATCGTACCGACGACCGCCTCAATGGCTCTGTCGAGGGCGCCGGTGCCCTCGCGTGCACTCAATATCCGATCCACGGCCGAAGCCATGGCCTCTGCAAGATCCGACCCCTTCATCTTCTGCACTTCTGCCGCCTTCTTCACGTCGGGTTCACCAAGATGTCGAGGTATCCCTCGCGGATGTGTGGAATGAGGCGGGACCTCGGGGGTCCTGTACCGAAGAGCAAGAGAGAAAAGGGGAGGGGAAGAGACCCACAAGGTGCGAGCGTAGATTCACAGGGACACGGCCCTTCGACACAGAGACGCGAGTGCGACAACGACACAGAGAGACACGAATGTATGTAGAAATAAATATAAACAAGAAAAACAACAAGCACGAAGTCGGTTACAACCGAACAGGCCGGCGAACAGATGCCGATGCCTGCTCGTAAATGTACAGAAAGGAAGAAGTAGGTTGGAGGTGCTGCCGGAAGCACTCGGGCATTCCTCAGAGCAGCGCAAGCCTCCCGAAACTTGCACAGAAAGAAGCTATGGAGTTTGGAAGAGAGAAGCCTTCGGCCCACAATCCGACAGAACTTCGTCCTCCCTTACTTCGTGATCCCCCCTCCCCTCCTTGTCTCCCTCCTTTTATAGGCAAGGAAGGAGCCGTTTCCTATTAACTTCCTACCTACCGAGGATCTTCTATGTACAACATAAGGCGCACGTGTATGAAGAGCCGGTTCCTACGCTTCGGTGCACCGATTCCGCTTGTGGACGGTTTTCTTCACGACAGCGTAGGCTTCACATCTGAATATACGGAGCCCATCATAGGTGGGTTGTTTGTCCGACCATAATGTTTGTGGCACTTGAAGCCTGATTGCTTTCGATGGTGAAAGATTTACCAGATATGTAACTGCCGTTTGCAATGCCTCGGCCCAAAACTCCAACTTTAGTCCGGCTTCTTGGAGCATTGTTGTCACCCTCTCCTGGATCGTTCGGATGATCCATTCTGCATGGGTGTGTAAGGAACGGTCTTTTGATGTCGAATCCCTTTGTCAGACAGGTATTGTTTGAAGGCTCGGGAGGTGTATTCTCCTCCGTAGTCGGATCAGAGTGTCTTCACTCTGTATCCTGACCGGTTCTCCACTTCATCCACGGAGAGAAGACCTCAAACGCTTCATCTTTGGATCTGATGGAATAGGCCCAGACCTTCCGTGTACAATCATCTACAAAAGTGATGAAGTATTGGGAGCCTCCCAATGATCGCTTTGGCATAGCCCCACATATATTTGTGTGCACGAGCTCTAGGGGTTGTCGTACTGTCTCATAGTGGAGAGAGTGCAGACTTCAGGTCTGTTTCCCATATCGACAGTGCTCACAGAAGTCAATCTTTGCTTGGAGTTTAGGCATGTAGCTAACCGCCATCAGCTGATCGAGTCTGGCTTGAGACATATGACCAAGTCGTCCATACCATAAGTTTGGGTCAGTCTTTTCGGCTATGTTCACGGACCCTTCTAGATTGATCACCATTAATGGGTACAAGTTATTGTACTTGTGCACGCTCCCGATTTTGAGATTTCCATGGCTGATCATCCATGTTGACTCACTAAGAGTTGTTTGGTACCCGTTTTCAACTAACATGTCGATAGAGACTAGACTCCTCTTTAGATCTGGTACATGCCGAACTTGGTGCAGGGTGATCATGTTGCCATTATGCAATCAGATGGGAACCTCTCTGGTCCCTGCGATTCTACACTCCTACCCGTTGCCTAGTCAGATTGTGCCGCGGGCACCGACCAAATAGTTTGAAAACCACTCGATGTTTGGGGTCACGTGAAATGTGGCACCGGAATCCAATAGCCACATGTGTGCCTCTTGTGCATTGTAGAGGGCTTCTCCGATTCTTGAATCCTCTAAGGAGAGAATTTCTCATGATCGAGTGTTGGCAACATTGATTTGGCTGCTGACTTGAGAGTGGTCCGAGTTGGGTTGTCCTCAATTTCGCTCGGATCGCCGACCACTCTCTTTCCTCTTGATTGACCAGCAATCGGAAACATTGTGGCCAGCTTTTCTATAGTGTGTGTAAAATTTGCTTGATCGGCCTGTTTTCGACTTCGACCACTATCGGTCCCCCCTCGTTCTTGATCGGTTGTTGTTCCAACCGATTCTATCGGCTTGTTCTCTCGATCGAATCAATCGGTCGATCGACCCGGTCGAGTGATGGGTTTCTGCCGACTCGATTTTTGCCGAATGTCCTCAGTTAGGACTTGGCCGATCGTCTTATCCATATTTAGGATCAGTCAGCTATTGACATATCTCATGCAGAATACCTCCCAACTCGTTGGCAAGCTCGATAGGAGGGCAAGGGCTTTCACTTCTTCTGTGAAGTTGATCCCTTGTGAGGAGAGTTCTGACAACACCCGGCTCAAGGTGTTGATGTGGGAGGTAGTCGGATTGGTCTCTCTCATCTTCATGTTGAACAGTTGTTTGATAAAAATCAATTTTGAAGATGAGGACTTTTTCTCGTACTCGGCTTGTAGCTTCTCCCACAATGAGAACGATGTCATCTCTTTTGCCATGCTGAAGTAGACATTTCGGCTAGATGAATTCGGATGGTGGAGCGTGCGATTTCGTCTGCAGATATCCACTCTTCGGATGTCATTGATGTGGGTTTTTCACTGTGTCGAATGGCTTCAACATGTCTTCTTTTGATCAACATATCCTGCATCATCTCCTTCCATAGTTCAAAGATTTTACCATTGAATTTTCTGATTTCAATCCCTGTTCCAGATATTGAAGCCATGTTCTTTTTCAAAAGTGAGATTTTACTTAACTGGTCTTTTTCTTTTCAGCTTTTCTGTTGTTTGTTGCCACCAAGCAGCAAGTCGTTTTGATACCAGTTGAAGATTGAATATGTGCAGAAACGTATGTGTCAGGATCAGTTGTATTTCCTCAGCAAACAACACAGAAGGAAGGCAAGAGAATAAACAGAAGATATATGTGGTTTCAGCTTTAATGGAAGATTTCTTATTACGTTCTCTCTCTCTCTCTCTCTCTCTCTTAGAGACACTTTACAAGAATGATCTAGAGGTCTCTCTTTACAATGTTGGGTTATCGCCTATATACGAAGCCCTAACTCTTTGGACAAGTTCACACTCAGATACAAAGTGGAAGGAGTAGGCCTTTTATGCCAACACAATTGAACCTCCAGAATGTGTCGGACATCCTTCAACAGCAATCTGCACCCAGTTGACGTCGTCAACCACACATCTCCTATGCCGACAATTTGACATGCACCTTCATTTCCTTTCCCATCCGGACACAACCGTGATCTCCGGCTCTATAGGATGTGTTAAGTAATTAGGTAATTAACTAGGGTTAATTAGAGACTAATTATATGATTACGTTAAGCAATGGAAGATTAGTATGATATGCGCATGAGAGTGTGTGTGAGAGAGAGAGGAAGTTACACTTGAACACAAAGATAAATGGGGGATGATGGTCTATATTGAAAAGTGTCATCAACTACAAAAATACCCACAATGAGGTATATATACAACCCATGTGCAAAGGTGCACATGTGTGGGTCGAACATAGGTACTTATGTGTAAGTCCTACATTAAATGTACTAAGGAGGAGGATCTAGACTATCCCACTTAAGTACAAGGTCCTATTTAAAGGCTTAAGGTCAACACATTAATTAGATTTGATCTAGGTAACTACTAAGTTACATGTGTTGACTAACTAGATTAAACTAGTTGAGCTTGATATCTCAACATGCCCCCTCAAGCTCAAGTGTGAGGCGTCCAACGTCCGGTTTAGCTTCCTTCGGTTTCGTCGGCATCGGTGCGGCTTGCGGCTTTCTTCGCGGTGTTGCACGACTTTCCTCGCGTCTTCGCGGCTTCGTTGCGCGGCTCTCTACAGCTTTGTTCTCCACCTCAAGCCTATGACGAAGGCTTGGATCCTCGGGCTCTTGTTCGGCCACTACCTTCATCGCGAGGGCATAGTGATGGGCCATATACTCGTTGTAGGCGTAACGAGTGACTTGGGTCTTCGCTCGTGATGAGCGGCGGAGTTTCTCGTTTGTCGATGTAAGTGCCTTCTTTACTCCGGGTGTCCTCATGATGGGTACACCGAACTCATCGTCTAGTGAGCGAGCCGAATCATCCGAATCACAGTCGTCGGGGTGGACCTCGACTTCGTATTCGGGCATCTTACCTTTGCCTTTGTCCGATGTCGGACTTGGCCGTGACGTGTTTTCATCGCGTGGAGGCTCTTGTGGGCCAATTAGCTCGGTAGAGCTTGGATTGTCCTTCGATGGAGGACTTGGCCGAGTTTCATCGTCCGAGTGGCGTTCAACTCTTCCTCGATCGGGTCGGATGGAGTCGAATCGGGCTTATACCAAAATGCCGATTCGTCGAAAACGACGTCGCGACTTATCCGCACCGCTCGGGTCAAAGGGTTGAAGCACTTGTATGCCTTCTTCGCGGACAAGTATCCTATGAGGATACATTCTTCCGACTTTGCGTCGGGCTTCTCTTGATTTTCGTTCGGGATGCGTACATTCGCAATGCTTCCGAACACCTTGAGGTGCGAGAGGATGGGCTTCCTTCCAACGAAGATCTCGTATGGAGTAAGCTCGTGCACGCTATTTGTGGTGCATCGATTCATGAGATAGATGGCCGTGGATGCCGCTTCCGCCCAATAGAAGTTCGGCATGTGCTTCTCACGCATCATGGCGCGTGCTACCTCGAGTATTTGCCGATTCTTTCTCTCGCCTACTCCGTTCTTCGCTCTTCTTCTTCATCAGGTATATCCACGCGTAGCGCATGTGGTCGTCGATGAAGGTGATGTAGTAGCAGCATCCGCCGAGCGTCAGCGTTTGAGCCGGTCCCCATACATCCGAGTGGATTATGTCAAGGAGACCTTTGCTTGCAGAGCTCTCCTTCGGGAATGAGAGTCGATGTTGTTTGCCAAGTTGGCATGCTTCGCACACTCGGTCGACTCGTTTCGATTCGAAGGCCGGAAGTCCGATTACGACTCACTTTGATTGCATTCCACGAAGCCGTTGGAGGTTTACGTGGCCGATTCGTTTGTGCCACAACTCGATGTTTGTCTCGGTCTTGAGACCTTTGGCGTACATGGCTGATTTTACCTCATTTGAGTCGAGGATGAACAAGCGACCGTCTCTCCGTCCCTTGGCTATGAGTCGGTCGTCTTTCTCGATGAAGCAACCTTCATTGTTGAAGCGGACTTGCATGCCTTGCTCCACGATTTGGCCGACCGAGACCAAATTCTTTGTTATTGTGGGCACATGCAAGACATTCTTGATGCAAGTTTGCTCGCCTTCTTTCCCGAATGGGATGCGGAGTGTCGTCTCTGGTCTCTATGTAGCCGTGTCGATCCGGCGTTCGCAAGTCGCAAAACCACTCTTGGTGCGACGTCATGTGGTGCGAGGCGCCGGAGTCTACGAACCAAGCGTGTTCGGAGTTGGAGGTGCTTGCGGAGTTTGCGGGATCGGAGGCCATCATAGAGTTCGCTCTATGCCTCATCACGAAGAGTCCACCGTAGTTCGCGTATTCCGCGTTCACGGCGTAATTTGTGAGTTGCCGGCTTGTTGAGGCCAACTCGCTTCGTCTTTTTTGGCACTCCTCTTCCCGATGGCCGATTTTGCCGCAATAGTTGCACGTAGGTGGTGTCGTTCGCTGACCTTGTCCGGCGTGGAAGCTCCCCCTTCTTGTGAAGGTTCCTCGATGGCTTCCGTTTCCTTGCCGAAATTGTGAATTCCCTTCATGGGATAGGTCGAATTGACCTTTTCCGTGTCGACCTCGTCTATGGGCACCATCCGTATCGGAGAAGAGCATTTGTCCTTCCGATGTGTTGGTCTTTGGTTGAACGTGGCTTTCTTCGACCAATAGCATTGATTGGAGGTTGAAGAATGAGGGAGGGGTATCTCTTGCCAAGATTGCCGTTCTCAACGGGTTGAATCGTTGTGCGAGGCCGCCCAAGCATACTTGCACCATCTCGTCCTCGTCGATGTTGACGTTGATGGAGCCAAGAGAGTCGCAAATGCTCTTGATCTTGGCGGTGTAGTCCGTCACGGACATTTCTTTTTGTCGTATGTTGTTCAACTCTTGCTGGAGTTGAAGCTTGCGCGAGGATGTGTCCACGGCGAAAATCTTCTTGAGATTTTCCCATGCCTCTTTGGGCGTCTTGGCGTCACGAATGTGGCTAAGCATGTGGTCGTTTACACATGTTGCCAAGCAATACATTACCCGACTCGCGCCTTGCTCCCACGTTGGGTAGTTGGCGTGTGTGGTTTCGGGTTTGTTTTCTTGTGCGCCATTGATGTAGCTCCAATACCCTTGGCCGACAAGGTATTGATTCATCTTGTACTCCCAAGATGAATAGTTGCTTCGATCTAGCTTTTCGCTAGGGAGCGAGCTTCCCATTTGTTTGTTCATGTTGATTGTTGTGTCTTCCGTTTTGTTTTTCTTCTCTTGGTCGCGTACACGTCCTTCGTAGCGGCACTACGGTAGCGGATAGCGAATAGCCGGGATTTGTCGTTGGCGTCTCGAACACTCAATCACGAATAAGCGGTGGGCTTAGTGGATTTCCTAAACCACGCGCTCTGATACCATGTTAAGTAATTAGGTAATTAACTAGGGTTAATTAGAGACTAATTATATGGTTACGTTAAGCAGGGGAAGTTTAGTATGATATGCGCGTGAGATTGTCTGAGAGAGTGAGAGAGAGGAAGTTACACTTGAACACAAAGATAAATGGGGGATGATTGACTATATTGAAAAGTGTCATCAACTACAAAAATACCCACAATGAGGTATATATACAACCCATGTGCAAAGGTGCACATGTGTGGGTAGAACATAGGTACTTATGTGTAAGTCCTACATTAAATGTACTAAGGAGTGGAGGATCTAGAATATCCCACTTAAGTACAGAGTCCTATTTGTTGGGAGACAGGTCCCTCCGGATGGGAAGGGAGAAGAACAGTGCTGACGAACAATCTCCACCGTACCCCTCTCTCTACCTCTCAAAATTACTACCCTACCCTTCCCCTCACTTTTCCCTAATCACCACCCTACCCTTCCCTCGACTTTTCAAAATTACCACCGTATCCCTCTCTCAACTTTTCAAAATTACTACCCTACCCTTCCCTCGACTTTTCTAAATTACCATCCTACCCTTCCCTCGACTTTTCAAAATTACCATCCTACCCTTCCCTCGACTTTTCAATATTACTACCCTATCCTTCCCCTCAATTTTCCCTAATTTCCACATTACCCCTCCCATTACCCTTTAGGTTAATACCCTCCTACCCACCCTACCCCTACCCTCACTTTTGAAAATACCCTCCCCTACTTTTTATATTTTCATTTCCAGCCCTCCCCTCATCTAAACCCATACTTTATCCCTATCCCTACCCCTCATCTCTCTTAAAACTCTACCTTCCCCTTCTCTCTTCCTTTTTAACCCATACCTTCCCCTCTCTCTTACTTTTTAACCCCACACGTGTGCCCACATCACCATTCCCTTTTCTCTAGCTTATAACAACTTTACCCCTCCTTCCTTAAACATGCACATGCACGTGTGCACATATGCACATCCCTTACCCCTCTCTCTCACTTCTCCCTACACTCTTTCCCATACCCTCTCACTCCCTTTTCCCTATCCTTAAAAAACCTTAAAACTTACATCCCACTATCTTTTTCTCCCTTAAATGTGCACATATGCACATAGCACACCCTTGCCCCCCACTCCCAACTTTGATCCCACATCCTCACTATACCCCTCTCCTAAAATCCTATATAAACCCCCTCCCTCACCCTCATGGTCTTATGTTGGCACTGATGAGCCCGTGATGGGCGAAACTAGTTTGCCATAAGACCATACCTCAAACCCCATGTAATTTTTCATTTATAATGTTAATTACATGTTTTTAATTATGTTTCTTTCCCTCGCCCTCTCTATTCTAATCGTGTTTTAATTATGTTTCTCTAGTTCGTAATAGCACCTCTCTCTTTCATTTTTATTAGTATGGTAATCCTCTTCCCTCCCCGTAACCCTTGTTTTTAAATTTTAATTATGTTTTTTGTCTCGTATTTTAGTTTTAATCTTAGGTTTATTTATGTTTTAATCTCTCTCTCTCTCTCTCTCTCTCTCTCTCTCTCTCTCTTTAGTTTTAATCTTAGGTTTATTTATGTTTTAATCTCTCTCTCTCTCTCTCTCTCTCTATTTTAATTAGTATGTTAATCCCTCTCCCTTTAAGCCTATCTTTTAATTTCTTTCTAATTACCCCACCCTTTACTTTATTTTTAGGTTCATGTATCTAGATTTAGATTTTATGTTTGTTAGTTTTTGGGTTATGTTTTTTGTTTTAGTGTTTATGTTTCCAATCTTAGTGTTTAAACCCCTATCCCTCTTCCTTTTTGTTATTCCTAATCATGCCGGCTCCCTCTCCTTTCTTCTACCTCGTCTTCGATTCGGGTGCGCTCAAATCGAGCGTGGTGTTCCTCCTCGCCTACCTCTACCCGCCGATAATCGACCATTCCGCACTCCTTGTTCCGACCGTAAGGTCCATAAACTCACATGCCATGAGTTTTGTGGTTGTTTGGATGCTTCAAGCATTGCAAGTTAAGCGTGCTTGAGCCAGAACAGTACTGGGATGGGTGACCTCCCGGGAAGTCCTGGTTACATCTACGATAGTAATGGGTTCGGGGGGGCCTATCGCTATCAAGAGTGGACATGCTCCATATTCGAGCGGTATATCGACCCGCACTCCTTGCAAAAGCCGTAAGGCAAACCCAGATGGTGCAGACTCAGTGTGAATAGGATGAGGAGTACCCGGCTACGGAGAGCCGAATGGTGCAGGCCCGGTGTGAACCGGATGAGGAGTACCCGGCTACGGAGAGCCGGATGGTGCAGGCCCGGTGTGAACCGGATGAGGAGTACCCGGCTACGGAGACCCAGATGACGCAGACCCGGTGCGAACCGGAGGAAGAGACATATTCTTAAATATGTTTCTAAGAGTCCATCGAGGCTACATTTGTAAATAGCCGAAAAGTCATATTAGTATAAATATGACTTAGGGCAAACTTTTTTGTAGGGTTGTGAAAGAATAGAGAGTGTGCGTAACTTTTTTGTAGGGTCGTTGCCTATGTTGTAACCGCCGCCTGTGGCGAAGATAAGTGAGCACGAGGTCGTTGCCTCAGTGAACTCACTGTTGTACATTCTTACATAGTGACAGTTTGCAGCCTGTGGGCTGTCGTGGTTTCTCCCCTAGTTTGGGGTTTTCCATGTAAACCTCCTGTGTGTTTTCTTCTTCTTTGTGTCGCGTTTTATTACCCGTTTTCTGTGTATCATTCTAAGCTCGGTTGTGGCCGAGCGTTGCGCATAAGGAGCGTTCAGTTCTCGTCAAGTGGTATCAGAGCGAAACGACACATAAATATGAACGAATCATTTGGCGGCATGTTCAAGCTCACCGGCTCCAACTATTCAGTGTGGAAGTCGAAGATGAGGGACATGCTCGTGGTTAAAGACCTCTAGCTGCCGGTTCAGTTCAGGGACAAGAGACCGGACAAAATCGATGCCGCGATATGGGATTTGATGCACATGAAGACAACGGCGTACATACGGTGCTTTATCGACATGAGCCTGTACAACAACTTCAATGAAGAGAGCAAGGCTCATGAGCTCTGGGAGAAGATCGGCATTATGTTTCAGAACAAAAATGTTGTCAATCAGGTGTCGGTATTCCAGAGGCTAGTAAGACTCCGGTACCAAGATGGCTCCAGCATGGCGGAGCACATGAATGCCTTCCAGGGGCTGATACACTAGGCAACATCATTGGAAGTACCTCTCGCCGACGGGGTACTAGCGCTACTCCTGCTCGGTTCCCTCCCTAAACGCCAGGCCGGAAGGAAAACGGTTATCCCTAGCAAGAGTAAAGTCGAGCTTGCTAGATGAGGAGGCGCGTCGAAAAGATAAAGATACGAGCTCCGACTCCAAGGCGCTCATCACCAAATCGGAACGCGGAAGACATAGAAACTGTAGTCCCCAGAACCGGGAGAAGTCGGGGACACGGTCAAAGTCAAGAGGGAGGCCCACTTGCTTCTATTGCGGCAAACCGGGACACTTCCAAAAGAACTGTCGGCATTTCCGAAAAGATAAGGAGACCGACGGTACCGATTCGAAGCGGACCCCGAACCGGAACGGTAAAGACCGGAGGGGGCCGGACCGGAAGGGAACGATGGCAATCGCGGCAAGTGAAGAAGAGTTGATGCTCATCACCGAGGAGAGTGAGATAAACCTTGCCGGCGACGAGATGACCTGGGTGGTAGACTCCGGAGCATCGTTCCACCTTACCCCGGACCGAAAATGCTTCTCATCCTACTCAGCCGGTGATCACGGCTATGTCGGATGGGGAATGAAGGTACATGCCGAATTGTCGACATAGGAGACGTGTGGCTGTCAACACCAACCGGATGCAAGTTGCTGTTGAGGGATGTCCGACACGTTCCGGAGGTTCGACTGAACCTAATATCAGCCAGTCGGCTAGATGATGAGGGCTACACAGGTAGCATCCGGAACGGCGTCATGAAGTTCAGCAAAGGGAGCCTGATTGTGGCTCGGGCCCGGAAGGTCAACACACTGTACCTGATGAATGCCCGGTTATGCCCGGAAGAAGTGAATGTGGCATCCAACACTGGCGGTGAGCTGTGGCACAAGAGGTTGTGTTATATGAGCGAGAAGGGGATGAAGAGGCTTGCAGACGACAACCTCATTCCAGTGAAGAACGTGCACTTAGAGAAGTGCATTGATTGTCTGGCCGGTAAGCAGAACCGGACCTCCTTCCGACCAAGGCCACCGATGAGACGTAATGCACCACTGGAGTTGGTGCATACGGATGTGTGTCAAGTAGACACAAAGTCACATGCCGGAGCGCAGTACTTCGTTACATTCATAGATGACCACAGCCGGAAGCTGTGGGCCACACCGCTGAAGACGAAGGATCAGGTGCTATCCGTCTTCAAAGAGCTCCACGTGAGAGTGGAAAGAGAAACCGGCCGGAAGCTGAAGGCGGTTCGAGCAGATAACAGAGGAGAATACCGGGGGCAGTTCGAGGAGTACTGCCGCTCGAAGGGAATCCGGCTCGAATTTACCGTGCCGAAGACGCCGGAACTAAACAGACTGGCCGAGAGGATGAACCGGACCATAATGGAGAGGGTCCGGAGTATGCTAGCGCATGCAAAACTACCCAAGAAGTTCTGGGCTGAGGCATTGTCGACGGCGACATATGTGATAAATAGATCACCCTCAGTACCCTTGGACGGAGACACGCCACAGAGAGTGTGGACCGGTAAGGAAGTATCCTACCGGCATTTGAAGGATGACTAACTAGATTAAACTAGTTGAGCTTGATATCTCAACAGGATGAGAAGCACTTCCGGTCAGGGGTCAGGTGGAATGACGCTCCAAAGTCGGCCACCCATGTCATCTCATCGTTGACAAGGTGCAACTCATTTTCCTCGGTGATCAGGAACAGTTCTTCTTTGCTTGTCGTGATTGTCATCGTTCCTTTCCGATCCAAACTTCTCTGGTCTGGACCATTCTTCGAGTCTGCATTGTCGGTTCCTTTTTCTTTCCGGAAATGTTAGCAATTCTTCTGGAAGTGCCCCAACTTTCCACAATAAAAGCAAGTGGACCTCCCCCTTGACTTCAACCTCATCCCTGACTTATCCCGGTTCTGGGGACTCCGATTCTGGCCTCTTCCTCAGTTGTGGTCATCTTCCGTAACCAAGGCCTTCGGATCAATTCCAAACTCCCGATCCTTCCCGCAAGCTTCTTCGTTTAGCAGGCTTGACTTCACTCTCGCCAAGGATAAGTTCTTTCCTTCCTATCTAGCATTGCCCAAAGTGACAACCAACATCTCCCAGCTATCCGGAAGGGATCTGAGCAATAACTGTGTCAGTACCTCGTCGGCTAACGGTACTTCGAGTGAGGTAGTCTGGTTTATCAGCCCTTGGAAGGCGTTCATATGCTCTACCATGCTAGCGCTATCTTGATACCGGGGCCTCACTATCTTCTGGAATACTGAGACCTTATTTGCGACGTTCTTGTTCTCCAACATCATGCCAATCTTCTCCCAGAGCTCATTGGCCTTGTTCTCTTCATTAAAGTTATTGTACAAGGTCATGTTGATGAAGCATCGAATGTATGTCATCGTTTTCATCTGCATTACCTCCCAGGTAGCGGCATCGATCTTGTCCGGTCTTTTGTCCCCAAACTATACCGGTAGGCAAAGATCTTTGACCACCAACATGTCCCTCATCTTCGACTTCCATACTGGGTAGTTGGAGCCGGTGAGCTTGAACATGCTATCGAATGGATCTTCCATGCTCTAATACCAGTTTGTGCGGAATAGTGCTTGGCCACAACCGAGTCTCAATCACTCAATGGAAGAAAAACAGAAAATAGAAATAAGACGGCACAAGATGTTAACGTGGAAAACCCTAATCGGGACTAACCATGGGCTCCAACTATCACTATGAGAGAGGAAGGGTACAATGGGAGACTCAGAGGCAATGACCTCGAGCTCTATCTTCGCCTACCAGTGGTTACAACAGAAACTAGCTCTGTATCTCTCTCTCTCTCTCTCTCTCTCTCTCTCTCTACAGCAATAATAATAACCACACACATCACATTTGCCCTAAGTTATATTTATACTTATATAATTTATGAGCTATTTGTTGGGAGACAGGTCCCTCCGGATGGAAGAGAGAAGAACAGTGCCGATGAACAAACTCGACCGAGGCCGAAACCGGATGAGGAGTACCCGGCTACGGAGAGCCGGATGGTGCAGACCCGGTGAGAAATGCTCACCGGATGAAGAGACATATTCGTAAATATGTTTCTGAGAGTCCATCGAGGCTATATCTATAAACAACCGAAAAGTCATATTAGTATAAATATGACTTAGGGCAAACTTTTTGTTACTGTTCGTTGTCATTTTCTTGTTGGTGCAAGGAGAGAGAGAGCGCGTAACTGTGTACACAGAGAGAGAGAGAGAGAAAGAGGTTGTTGCCTCTGTTGTAACCGCCGCCTGTCGCGAGGATCGTGAGCACGAGGTCGTTGCCTCCGTGAACTCACTGTTGTACATTCTAACATAGTGATAGTTTGCAGCCTGTGGGCTGCCGTGGTTTTTCCCCTTAGTTTGGGTTTTCCACGTAAACATCCTGCGTACTCGTCTCTTATTCATGTCGTTCATTATTTCCCGTTTTCTGTGTGTGATTCTAAGCGCGGTTGTGGCCGAGCGTTGCGTATAAGGAGCCTTGAGTTCCCGTCAAGTGGTATTAGAGCGAAACAACACAGAATATGGACGAATCGTTTGGCGGCATGTTCAAGCTCACCAGCTCCAACTATTCAGTGTGGAAGTCGAAGATGAGGGACATGCTCGTGGTTAAAGATCTTTGGTTACCGGTTCAGTTCGGGGAAAAGAGACCGGACAAGATCGACGCCACAATATGGGAGGTGATGCACATGAAGACAACGGCGTACATACGGTGCTTCATCGACATGAGCCTGTACAACAACTTCACTGAAGAGAGCAAGGCTCATGAGCTCTGGGAGAAGATCGGCATTATGTTTCAAAACAAAAATGTTGTTAATCAAGTTTCGGTATTCCGGAAGCTAGTAAGACTCCGGTACCAAGATGGCTCCAGCATGGCGAAGCACATGAATGCCTTCCAGGGGCTGATCCACCAGGCAACTTCATTGGAAGTACCTCTCGCCGATGAGGTACTAGCGCTACTCCTGCTCGGTTCCCTCCCGGATAGCTGGGAGACGTTGGTTGTCACTTTGGGCAACACCGGGCCGGAAGGAAAACGGTTATCCCTAGCAAGAGTAAAGTCGAGCTTGCTAGATGAGGAGGCATGTCGGAAAGATAAAGATACGAGCTCCGACTCCAAAGCGCTCCTTACCGAATCGGAACGTGGAAGACATAGAAACCGTAGTCCCCAGAACCGAGAGAAGTCGGGGACACGGTCAAAGTCAAGGGGAAGGCCTACTTGCTTCTATTGTGGCAAGTCGGGACACTTCCAAAAGAACTGTCGGCATTTCCGAAAAGACAAGGAAACCGACGGTACCGATTCGAAGCGGACCCCGAACCGGAACGGTAAAGACCGGAGGGGGCGGACCGGAAGGGAACGACGGCAATCGCGGCAACTGAAGAAGAGTTGATGCTCATCACCGAGGAGAGTGAGATAAACCTGGCCGGCGACGAGATGACCTGGGTGGTAGACTCCGGAGCGTCGTTCCACCTTACCCCGGACTGGAAATGCTTCTCATTCTACTCAGTCGGTGATCACGGCTGTGTCCGGATAGGGAATCAAGGTACATGCCGAATTGTCGGCATAGGAGACGTGTGGCTAACAACACCAACCGGATGCAAGTTGCTACTGAAGGATGTCCGACACGTTCCGGAGGTTCGTCTGAACCTGATATCAGCTGGTCGGCTAGATGATGAAGGCTACACGGGTAGCATCTAGAACGGTGTCATGAAGTTCAGCAAAGGGAGCCTAATTGTGGCTCGGGCCCGGAACGTCAACACACTGTACCTGATGAATGCCCGGTTATGCCCGGAAGAAGTGAACGTGGCATCCAACACTGGCGGTGAGCTGTGGCACAAGAGGTTGTGTCACATGAGCAAGAAGGGGATGAAGAGGCTTGCAGACGACAACCTCATTCCAGTGAAGAACATGCACTTGGAGAAGTGCACTGATTGTCTGGCCGGTAAGCAAAACTTGACCTCCTTCCGACCAAGGCCACCGATGAGATGTAATGCACCACTGGAGTTGGTGCATACGGATGTGTGTCAAGTAGACACGAAGTCACACGGAATAAGAGATTAGTAGGAAATGAGAGAAACAGAAGGTAGGAAAAATCGGTTCAAACTGTCAGGAACAGTACGAAGACAGAGAAGGAATTAGTACTAAAAGAAGTATTAGTACTAAGAGAGGTGAAGAACTCTCGAGAGAAGGAAAGAGTGAGTGAGAGGGAGGGAGAGAGAGAGAGAGAGAGAGAGAGAGAGAGAGAGAGAGAGAGAGTGATGATAAGAAGAGATATATATTATATGAAGAAAATGTACAATAGCTAGGAGGCTTAAGACTGGCGTTGAACCGATTTGGTTCGAAATAATGCCTTGTGCCTCCTTTTATAGTGTTCTATGGAATGCTCCTGAAGTTTCTAGAATGTTCCAAAGAAATTTGGAATATACATCAATTTTCTATAATAAAACATAAATGAAAATAATATTTTACGTATTACAATGTATAGTCTAATGGTCAAGAGCTCGAAGCATAAGGTCATGGGTTCGAGTCTTACTATATAATGACACTATCCCCCCTTTAAAACGACGAGTGTAACGAGTCGTTTTGGATTGAGGACCCGGTTTGTCTGGATATTGACGATGGAAGTCTTCAAGAAGAGCACGAGCATTGGTGACATTCTCTATCGGTTCCCAACTACGCTTGTTGGGACTATATCCTAGCCAATCGACTAGATAGTAGAGCTTGTTGCGAACAAGCTTGGAATCAAGGATGGCGGCAACCTCGTACTGAGGTCCATCTTCAAGCTCGATCGGGGTTTGAGGTTTTGTAATACGTCCTGGGATGGTGCTCTCTTGATAGGGTTCAAGGAGAGAACTATGAAACACCGGATGTATCCGAAGTTGTGGAGGTAGATCAAGACGAAAAGCGACATCATTAATCTTTCCTATAATACGGAAGGGACCTAATCGCCGAGAATCCAACTTCTCGCATGGGCGAGTAGTCTTGATGTGTCGTCGGAGTAGCCATACCCGATCTCCAATGTTAAAACTAGATGGGAGTCGATGACGATCCGCATAAACCTTGTGTGTTTCTTGAGCTTGTTGGAGATGAGTAGATAAATCCACTTGTATCTTGCGTAACCTCTCCAAACGATCCTCTACGCAAGGATTTGTGGACACCTCTGGGGTTTCAAGTACACACCACCGGGGGTGACATCCCGTATAAGCATAAAATGGCGTAACTTTAGTGGATGCGTGGATAGAGTTGTTATAGGCAAATTCGGCGAAGTGGAGAATATCTGCCCAGTTATCCTGATGATAGCTGAGAAAGCACCGCAGATACTGCTCCAGCGTTTGATTGGTTCGTTCGGCTTGGCCGTCGGTTTTTGGGTGGTAGCCGGAGGAGAGGTTACAAGTGACCTTGAGCATGTTAAAAAGGTGCTTCCAGAATTTTGACACGAACTGGGGTCCACGGTCGCTGATGATACTATCGGGAAGTCCATGATGCCGACATATTTCACGCATGACAATTTTGGTAGTGTCTTCACTGGAGATCTCCTTAGTACATGGCAAGAAATGAGCCATCTTCGTATATCGATCGGCCACCGTTAGAATCGCATTGAACCCCTTAAAGACTGGAAAATCTGTGATGAAGTCTAGAGCAATGGATTGCCACGGCTTGCTTGGAATTGGTAATGGTTCTAATAAACCATATGGATGATTCCTTGGCATTTTCGCTCTGCAGCATGTATGACAAGTCCGAACAAAATCTTCGACAAATTGTCGCATACAGGGCCACCAGAATGATCGTTGTACTAAATGTATCGTTTTAGTACTACCAAAATGCCCAGCTGTATATGTGTCATGACAGTTTTGTACTACTTGAAGGCGGCAAGAACCATTAGGAACATACAAAAGTTCTTTAAAGAAGAGTAATCCATCATGGTATTTGAATTGCCGATAGTCCGAGAGGGATCAATTTGTGGTTGTGACTATGAACACGACGCTCGAGAGGGATCAATTTGTGCTAGTATAGCTTGGGCGAACGCATCTGTCTTCAAGTCTTCGCGTATGGTATCGGTAACGCGGGAATCCATGGGCATGTCAAAGATCTGTGTTGCTTGTAGTCATGCCGGTCCCAAGATGACTTGTTTTTGGTTATCGAAAGTTGGCTCGCCGGGACGGGGTGCTAGATACGAACGTCATGATAATGCATCTGCCTTCCCTTGGTGTTTCCCCAGACGATATGTATTTTTGAAGTTGAAACGCGTGAGGAAGTGGGCCCACCGAGCTTGACATTGATTCAACACACGAGCATCCTGAAAGTAGGCAAGGTTCTTGTGGTCACTAAATACGGTGACCGGATGAGAGGATCCCTCCAGAAAATGCCTCCATTGCATAAAAGAATCCACTATTGCCAATAGCTCCTTATCATGAATTTCGCAGTTGATTTCGGCGGCGTCAAACTTGCGTGAGTGAAAAGCCACAGGATGTAGCTTCTCATCATTCCCCTGTTGTGACAGAATGCTCCCCAATGCAAAATCCGATGCATCAGCTTCGATAATGAATGGTTTTTCCGGATCGACATGAGCTAGAATTGGAGCCGATGTAACTGTCTTTTTAAGACTCTCGAAAGCCATGTCCGTATCTTCAAACCAGATGAACGGTTGTCCCTTCCTAGTAAGTTGTGTGAGAGGTAGAACGATCTTTGAGTAATCTTGTATGAACTTCCGGTAAAAATTGGCAAAGCCTAGGAAGCATTGCACATCCCACACTGAACGCGGAGTCTGCCATTCTACCACCGTTTTGACCTTAGCTGGGTCCATGGAGATGCCTTCTGACGAAATGATGTAGCCGAGAAATTCCACTTGGTTGCACCCGAAACTACATTTTTCCAGCTTTGCATACATACCATGTTCTCGAAGTCGTTTTAGTACTAATAGTACATGAGAATCATGTTCTTCTTGGTTCTTTGAATAAACCAGTAGATCATCCAAATAGACGATCAAACAATCATCCAATAGATCTCCGAATATATCATTAGCCATGTGCTGGAAGACTGCCGGCGCATTAGTGAGGTCGAACGGCATGACCGTATACTCAAAGTGCCCATATCTGGTGCGAAACGCGGTCTTCCATTCGTCTCCTGGTCGAATCCGTACGAGGTTATATGCTCCCCGTAAGTCGATCTTCGTGAAGAACCTGGCACCATTGATCCGTTCTAAAAGACTTGAGATAAGGGGAAGAGCATACCTATTCCTGATTGTAACCTTATTCAGGCCACGGTAATCTACAACGAGACGAAGCAATCCATCCTTTTTCTTGACGAAGAAAATGGGCGCGCCGGCTGGAGATTTCGAATGCCGAATGAAACCATTTTCCAAATTCTCCTCTATGTAGGCCCGAAGGACTTCCAGCTCGGTTGGTGACAAATTGTAGATCGGTCCCCATGGCGGCTCTTTTCCCGGTTGTAAATCGATGGGGCAATCATACGGTCGATGATGAGGAAGTGTATTGGCTTGTACTTTATCGAAAACATCGGCGTAATGACGATACTTCTCGGGAAGTTGAACGGTGGATTCTTCTTTAGTGGTGCTGGAGGGGTTTACTGATATTGCAAAGAGGAACATTTCCTCCTTGCGCCCTTCTTTACGCAACTAATGTAACGAAATGGTTGCCATCTTCTAAGTTGACCCTTGGGTTTGTCGACACCGGATTTCTCTTGTTCTCCAATCTATGTCTGGGTTATGTAACTCGAACCACGGCAATCCTAAAACTATGGGATGCTTTGGGATACTAATAATATTAAACGATACTACACATGCTAAGTTATCTAGGACAATATTAATGGGCTCTGACTCTTCTATGATATTTCCGGAAGCAATGGGACGTCCATCAATGACTACTACAGAGGCTGGACACTGGAGTTTTCTTAGGGATATCTTATAAGCTTGAGCAAATTTCTTATCCATAAAGCAAGAGTTAGCTCTGGAATCTAGGAGTGCTAGGACATGTACTTTTAGTACTAACTATTACTTGGACTACGAACACATCACTAACTTGCTTAGAGGGAATGGAACCACTAATGGGCTGCACAGATCTAGGGCTGTCCAACCAAACGGCTCCTATTTTGGCTGGACTTAGTCGTTTAACTCTTCTTCTAACTGACTAAGGACATCAAATCTGTTCGCTAGATCTAGGCTATTAGTACTATTAGGAATATCAGATATCCCTACTGAAATAGGCTCGGGTTTAGTACAATTAGAACTAGCGACTATTTGGTTTACCTGTCTTCTTGGCCTATGGGGGCAATTTATTGCAATATGTCCTGGTCCACCGCAGTAAAGACATAGTCGATTTGTACGGCGTCGCTACTTTTCTTCTTCGGATAATGGCCCTCGACGACGTGTAGTGTCAATCTCCATCGGAGTCGGAGTATTCGCTGGAGGCGCATTATATGACTCCCTCGGAAAAGGTCTTGCTACCACTGAGGCGTAGGTGGGCTCTGATCTTGCCCTCGGCATCTGTAGTTGTCGTTCCGAACGTCGCTCAAAGAGGCGGTTGTCACATCTCACCGCGCGACTGATTGCTTCTGTTAAAGACTTTGGCTCTTCGGGGAAGGTCAAGAGTAAATCCTTGACGTCGTTGCGTAAACCATAACGGAATTGCTCCATCAATGCTTGATCATCCCAAGGGATATCGGCGGCGAGTAGGCCAAAATCTGCAACGTATGCGGAGGCTGGACGGTCACCTTGGCGTAATCGCCGAATTTTGTTGATTGCGATCCTGATGCTATCAGTATCTCCGAAACATGCTTTAAACTCACCTAGAAACTCTTCAAAATTGTTGAGTAACAGAGATTCCTTTTCTAATAGTGGAGCGAACCATGCCAACGTTGAGCCACTTAACAAAGTGCCTACTAAACCCACTCGTGATGCATCGGTGGGATATCGAGAAGGATGCATTTGAATAACTAATCGTACCTGGTTAAGGAACCCTCTAAACTGCGATCACGTTCCATCGAACTTCGTGGGAAGACCAATCTTGGGTTCTTTATGAATCCCTTGTGTTCCGGACCCTTGTTGTTGCATCGCTACGATGGTTGCTTCGAGTTGTTGCACGCGTAACGCAAGTTCCCCATGTTGTTGTTGCGTTTGCTGCTTTTCTAAGGACATTTGTTGAAGATCCCCTAGCAACCGTTGGTTTTCTTGTTCCAAAGCATGGAACTTCTCTTTCAAGAATTGAAATTCCGAGAAAACATATTGATATTCTTCAATGCTAATAGTGTCCATGGGATGAAAGAAAAGAGGAATAAGAGATTAGTAGGAAATGAGAGAGACAGAAGGTAGGAAAAATCGGTTCAAACTGTCAGGAACAGTACGAAGACAGAGAAGGAATTAGTACTAAAAGAAGTATTAGTACTAAGAGAGGTGAAGAACTCTCGAGAGAAGGAAAGAGTGAGTGAGAGGGAGGGAGAGAGAGAGAGAGAGAGAGTGATGATAAGAAGAGATATATAT
Source organism: Azolla caroliniana (assembly GCF_043228905.1). Lineage (NCBI taxonomy): Eukaryota > Viridiplantae > Streptophyta > Polypodiopsida > Salviniales > Salviniaceae > Azolla > Azolla caroliniana. The sequence goes on along the minus strand of NW_028230439.1, from coordinate 21,836,582 downwards.
TATATGAAGAAAATGTACAGTAGCTAGGAGGCTTAAGACTGGCGTTGAACCGATTTGGTTCGAAATAATGCCTTGTGCCTCCTTTTATAGTGTTCTACAGAATACTCCTAAAGTTTCTAGAATGTTCCAGAGAAATCTGGAATATACATCAATTTTCTATAATAAAACATAAATGAAAATAATATTCTACGTATTACAATGTATAGTCTAATGGTCAAGAGCTCGACCCATGTAGCATAAGGTCATGGGTTCGAGTCTTGCCATATCATGACACCAAGAAGTTTTGGGCTGAGGCATTGTCGACGGCGACATATGTGATAAATAGATCACCCTCAATACCCTTGGACGGAGACACGCCACAGAGAGTATGGACCGGTAAGGAAGTATCCTATAGGCATCTGAAGGTGTTCGGGTGTCTCGCGTACGTGCATGTAGCTAAGGACCGGAGAGGAAAGTTAGATCCAAAGACCCGGCCATGCATATTCCTCGGTTACGGCGATGATGAGTTCGGCTACCGAGTGTGGGACCTGGTCGACAAGAAGGCATTCCAGAGTTGAGATATTATCTTCATGGAGGACAAGACTCTCGCCGACTGGGAGTCGGAGAAGAAGATAATGAACTCCGAGTCGACGGGTAAGGATCGACTCTACGACGAGCAGACCCAACCGGCAAGAGACCTGTTAGCACTCGAGGAACCAGCCGGTTACGGTTAGGATACCGAACCGGCAGAAGAAGAAGTAGAGGAAGCGGAGTACATGGCGGCTGTGGAAGCCGGCAAGGAAATATTATGGATGAAGGACTTCATCGGAGAGCTCGGTATCCGGCAAGATGAATACTGACTCTATTGTGACAGTTAAAGTGCCATCCACCTTGCTAAGAATGTGGCCTACCATTCCCGGACGAAGCATATCCAGCGAAGGTATCACTAGATCCGGGAAAGAGTAGATGACCAGGAGTTCGCGCTGACGAAGATCCACACGGCCGAGAACGGGTCAGATATGCTGACCAAAGTGTTGATACTCGACAAGCTGGATGCATGCCGAAAGTGGATCGGACTAGTAAGACACCCCATGCCGGAGTGAAGGGGGAGTTTGTTGGGAGACAAGTGCCTCCAGATGGAAGAGAGAAGAACAGTGCCGATAAACAAACTCGGCCGAGGCCGAAACTGGATGAGGAGTACCTGGCTACGGAGAGCCGGATGGTGCAGACCCGGTGAGAAATGCTCACCGGATGAAGAGACATATTCGTAAATATGTTTCTGAGAGTCCATCGAGGCTATATTTGTAAATAGTCGAAAAGTCATATTAGTATAAATATGACTTAGGGCAAACTTTTTGTTATTGTTCGTTGTCATTTTCTTGTTGGTGCAAGGAGAGAGAGAGCGCGTAACTGTGTACAGAGAGAGAGAGAGAGAGAAAGAGGTCGTTGCCTCTGTTGTAACCGCCGCCTGTGGCGAGGATCATGAGCACGAGGTCGTTGCCACTATGAACTCACTGTTGTACATTCTAACATAGTGATAGTTTGCAGCCTGTGGGATGCCGTGGTTTTTCCCCTTAGTTTAGGTTTTCCACGTTGTCGCGTTGTTACGCGCATGCGTGTAGAAGGGGCGGGACCGCGGGGGACTTGGACTAGGGAGTGCAGGAGAAAGAATAGGACATGATATGGAGGCTTAGCTCAAGAGGAGAAGAGGAAAGAATAAGACCACGACATCGAAGGAGAGATCGGCCGAGGCAAGATGTTCAACAAGTTATGTTAAAACAACGAACGGTTAAAACAGTGGTGGCCGCCATGGCCGCCCCAAAATGACTATCCGAAAACCCTAAAGGGAAACCCAAGAAGAAAACCCTAACCGAAATGGGAAGAGGGAGAACCCTAGACTAAGTGGTATACCTTACTCGCACAAAATAGGCAACCCCTTCATAAGTGACCCCTCCTCTCCTTTTATAGCCCAAGGAGGGAGGGACCTTACAATGTGGGACAAAATTTTCCCCTCTCTTTCTATACACCATATCCTAGTATACATGTGCACATGTTGCACACCACCGACTTGCCCCTTCCACTCCGGTTTCCGCCTATGGACGAAAATCTTCACGACATCCACCCCCACCAAACCGCACATCCACCGGTATGTGCCAAGAAAGGAAAAGGGTGAGAGATTTCGTCCACGGTGATCAACCGGGTCTTTCGCCTTACCGGCACCCAACCTTCTTGCCGGTCCCTTGCTGGCGCCGATCCATCTTGCCGGCCCCGACCCGCCGACTCCATCCGATCCACCACGTCCACCACGTTTCCCCGAACCGTCGGCTCCATCCGATCCGCCATGTCCGTCGCATGCACCTTCTTCTTCGACCGGCCATCCCGATCACCGTTGCCGATCCGGTCTCCCTTCCTTCGCTCACCGCGCATGTCCTCCGGTTAGACCCCCGATTACTTCGATCGCTCGTCGGGTGCCGCTCCTCGCGTATCGCGTGTGTTCCACCTCCGGCTCAACCTTCTCCTCGCCCCGAACACCTCGTACCGACCCCCTTCGTTCTGCACTCGGCTTCCGTAGGCACTTTCCGTGCGTCGTTGTCGTCCATCGAATGCGTGCTCGTTCTTCGGTCCTTACGTGACCCCATTACGCGCTCCTTGCTTCTCCCTTGCTCGTCGTTCTCTCTTGCCGTAGAGCGTACCGTCATCCCGACCACCATGTCAACGTCCTTCGCGACTCCCATTACCGCTTCATCCTGACTCTCGTCCTCTTGGCCCGCTTGGCCTCGCATGCCTTCCGGGAAGCCGTGCTTCCTCTTCCTGGCGCGTAGCCCGTTGCTCTCCACGCACCTCCTCCGGTTCTCAAGACATAGCCTTTCACGCTCGTCGATCATCCGCCGATACCGGCACCTCACCACTCCATCTCTCGCCGCGCGCATTCCTCGCAAAGGCTCGTATGTCCTCCGGGTGCGCTCCTGAACTCTCCGATCGTACTCCGGATTCCGCCCTTTTCGTGCCGCGTATGTTCCTCCTTTGGTTTTATCATCTCCGCATGCCGAACACCTCGGCGTGTCGACTCTTCCTGCTCCGCGCTTGCCTTCAATGGGCCCTTCTCGTGCGCCGATGTTGTCCCCCGAATATGCGCTCATTCTTTGGCCCTTAGGCGACCCCATTCCGCCTTCCTTGCCTCTCCTTTGCCCGTCGTGCTCTCTCACCGTAGAGCGTACCGTCCTCCCGACCTCGGTGTCGGTGTCCCTCGAGGTTCTCGTTACCGCCTCACCTCGGCTTGCGCCCTCTTGCCCCGCTTGGCCTTGTATGTCCTCCGGGAAGCCGCTGCGTTTTCTCTTCCCGGTGTGTACCCCGTTGTTCTCCGCGCACCATCCTTCGCTCTCGCCACCCATCCGCTGATCTCGGCTCCTTACGGCTTCGTCTCTCGCCGCGTGCTTGTCTCTCAAAGGCTCGACCGGTCCACCGTTGCCGGTCACTCGTTGCCGCTCTTCCGGGTGCATGCTTACTTCTTGGCCCTTCACTGGCCGTAGTGCATGCTACGTTTTACGCGCCTCATCCGTCCTAGACCTGACCTCCGCGTCGGTCTCTTCGTCCTTTCTTGCCGTAGCCCCTTTCGACTCCGGCTTGCCGTCTTGGCCGTGCTCATCCGTCTTCACGCACCGGGTACCCGTTCTAGTGGCCTCGTCAGTTCCGATCTCCGACTCCTCGCCGCCACCCGTCGTGTCTCCGGTCTTATGTTGATCCGCAACCGCCGAAGTCTCAAGGATAGATGTGGAGGGCTCCTCTCGCTCTCGGTCTTCTGCCAAGCCGTAATCACCGTGCCCGGTTAGCTTCCTTCTCACGCTCACCGGCTCCCACCGGGTGTTGTGGCCCGTTCGCCTCGACCTCCAACCGTGCCAACTTAGCCTTCGCCCGGATCGGTCTCGGCCGATCGAGTTCCGGTTAGGTCGGCTCCCTTCCGTAATCGTAACCGGCCGGTAGATGTTTGTCCGAACAAATCCGACCTTGCCAGCTCTTCTTCGGTTCGGGCCCGGTTGACCAGACCCCGCTCCAATGTTCTTCCGCGTCGTCTTCCGGTCATGTCGGATTATCGACCGGTCCATCTTCCGGTCGGGTCGGTTCCCGACTCTCTCCTCTTCGCCGCTCCCGACCTCTCCGTTGGTCCTCTCGTATATGCCCGTTCCGGGCCTCGCGTCCTCATCTTCGTACGTGTTCGCTCCGGGCCACACCTCCTCACGGCCACCGCCCTTCTCTCCGGTCTTATGTTGGCATTCGAGCGCAACCGTCGTAGTCTCCGGTCTCAGTGTCGAGAGGTCTTGCCTTCGTCCGCTATGACCTTCCTCGTCGTCGTTTCGATCGTCCGCTTTGCCGCCGCCACCTTCCGTCTCTCCGGTCTCTCGTGGGCTCTCGGGGCCGACTGCCGAAGTCTCTAGAATAGGTGTGGGAAAAGTCCCGATACCGTTACTCGCCAATGCCATGTTCGTAGCCACCTTCGTTCGGACGCCGTGGTCCGTGGCTATCTTTTCCTCGTTCCCTTCGTCGCCGTGGTAGGCCGCCTTGCCTCCACCACCGCCCGTCGCTCTAGGTCTCACGCCGGCACTCGGGCCGGCCACCGGAGCCTCTAGGACCGGTGTGGGTAAGGACCCGGCACCGCCAATCGTTGTGTCAGTAGCCGCTTCCGTCCGGTCGTCGTTGTCCGCGGCTACCCCATCTCCGATTCCGCAAACCTCGATTACGCTTGCCACCATCTCTCCCATGTCGTCGTCTCGGTTGCCCGCCTTGCCGCCGCCACCGTCCGTCACTCTAGGTCTCACACCGGCTCTCGGGCCGGATGCCAGAGTCTCTAGGACCGGTGTGTGTAAGGTCGCGGCACCGCCGCTTGTCCGCTCCTCACTCAATGTTTCGGGCCGCCATGTCCCGAATCCGTAGTTACCGGCCTCCATGGCCGTCCCTTCACCACAAGGCAAGAGGGTCGCTTGCTCCGCACCCTCTCCTATCTCGCCGTCGTACGCTCTCCCGGCCTCCGTATAGGCCCCGTCTTCTACGTCTAGGGAGGCTTCTTCCTCCGCATCCTCCAATTGCCTTCGGCCCGTCTCCATAACAAGCCCTTCTTCGGCTCCGATTTTCGCCTTCACAAGCTCGCATGCCTCTCGTATTAGCGCTTCTAGGTCGAGCTCCTCCGAACCGTTTTGCGTTGAGCTCTCTTCCGGCGGTAGTGCGTACTCACTCACCACTCTCTCTTCTCTGCCGCTCGCGGGCCACGTTGTTGCCGACCGCTCCCCATCGGGTTGCCGGCATACCCACTCCGGTTTCGCATATCCGCACGCTTCCAATAGGGCTCCCTCAAAGGACACCCACGACTCATGAGCTTCTCGTAGCTCCTTGACCTCCTTGTGCACCGATGTAGCCGCCACTCGAGGAAAATACTCTAGCCGCATCTCCTCGTCCACGCCCCCTTTCGCCATCTCGGCCTCGTACGCTTCCAAGAACCTCGGGACATCGTCCCCGTTGAATCGGTCGACTCGATCGACCACCCTTTCGATGGCTTGTTGAGCCGCATCTCGCTTCGCCATTTTCCGTCCGGCTTCCATCACGATTTTTGCCATCATCTCCTCAAAGTCCAAGTCTTCTTCCATCTCCATGCTCCCTTACCGCCCTTCACGTCGGGTTCACCAAAGATGTCGCGTTGTTACGCGCGTGCGTGTAGAAGGGGCAGGACCGCGGGGGTCTTGGACTAGGGAGTGCAAGAGAAAGAATAGGATATGATATGGAGGCTTAGCTCAAGAGGAGAAGAGGAAAGAATAAGACCACGACATCGAGGAGAGATCGGCCGAGGCAAGATGTTCAACAAGTTATGTTAAAACAACGAACGGTTACAACAGTGGTGGCCGCCATGGCCGCCCCAAAATGACTATCCGAAAACCCTAAAGGGAAACCCAAGAAGAAAACCCTAACCGAAATGGGAAGAGGGAGAACCCTAGACTAAGTGGTATACCTTACTCGCACAAAATAGGCAACCCCTTCATAAGTGACTCCTCCCCTCCTTTTATAGCCCAAGGAGGGAGGGACCTTACAATGTGGGACAAAATTTTCCCCTCTCTTTCTATACACCATATCCTAGTATACATGTGCACATGTTGCACACCACCGACTTGCCCCTTCCACTCCGGTTTCCGCCTATGGATGAAAATCTTCACGACAACGTAAACATCCTGCGTACTCGTCTCTTATTCATGTCGTTCATTATTTCCCATTTTCTGTGTGTGATTCTAAGCTCGGTTGTGGCCGAGTGTTGCGTATAAGGAGCCTTGAGTTCCCGTCACTATCTACAAATAGGACCTGAAACAATCACATTATAACATATACATAAACTAATGTCTAACCAGATACCAATCGGATCCATCCGATCCGGTTTCCGGATATCTTTTGGATCCATTCTATCCGGTTCTTTCCCTTGGCTCGTCCGATTCTCATCCAGAGGGGCCAAATTCCCAACACTGTCATCTGTGGAGGAGCCTTCTGTGGGGGTCGCGGATGTGGCATTTTGTAGTTGTAGTTCTAATTCGGTCATACCTTCTTGTAGCTCTTGTATCTGCCACTTGTGCTCCTCTGTTTGTCTCACCTACTTATTCTTGTATGCCATGTCCTTTGCTTCGAGTCGCACCTGAGCCAACTCTTGGTGCACTTCGACCAGGGCCATGTGTACTGCTGGCAATTCAATTGTTGTGTGGGCTCCATCCCTGTGTCGTTTCTGGCCGATCTTACGCAAGTCATTTTCCTCTTCCGACTCTATTAATCCAGCAATAGTGCATTGGATCATCTGGCGCTCTGTGTGTTCGTCAGCCAGACGCCTGGCCGCTGTGACTTGTTTGTTGTGTAACGAGGAATTCGACCAGTTCGAATGTCGTGCCGAACTGTCAGATAGCTGCGAATTCATGCCTACCACTAGGATCTCCCGATAAACGAGGACTTCGCTTTCTTGAATTAGGGATCCTTTCCCCCGTTCCAACTTCTCGGTAAGTTTCGTTCCTGTTGTTGTGTTCGGAACAACTATTGCTAACGACTCGATCGGTGCCTCTGTAGCCGGCTTCGTGGCTGTGTCTTTCGCTAGGCCTTGGCCGATTTTTCACTCCAAATGACGGAGTTTTGGTTTGGGGCTTCAAGGAGCTTCCTCATGATGTTGTTTTGTCGTTTAGAGGTCTGGCTCCGTGGACTCCGTTTGTCAACCCTTTGTGGTGGTGGTGATGGTGGTCGATTTTGTCAAACCAGAGGGCGCAGTTTTCTAAGGCCGCTCATTTTCTTCGTCTTGCCACTCACCGTCTGAAGTTCGCGAAGCCACTTCTTTTGGCCAGAGACCGACATCCATGATACAACTTGGCCGGCCGTATTCGGGGTGGGAGTGATGTGATAGGTGGAAATTGTATTGTCAAGTACTGTGCGATGATGGGAACCATTTTCCTCTTTGCATGCAGGGCGATCACCCAAGCATGTCAGGCCGCACATGTGATGTATCCCCAATCGATGGTCACCCCTGCTTTAAATAAGATCCAGCACGCACCAGACATTTTCTTCCTCATATGTGCCGATGATCACCCCTGCTTTGTGTTTTGGCATTCCGTATGATTTCAAGTGCACTCAGGCTACCTCCAACATGAATTCAGCGACATCTCAAAAGAAAATGTTTGGTGCCTGCTGGATCTTATACGCCTTGGCAGAGGCCGAGTATTCACCGAAATATTTATCCAATATGGTGACAGGAGGGATCTCCAAGCATCGGTCCCAAGCAAGTTGAGACCGAGCTTCTTTCGGACCATGGTGTTCATGATGGTATCGATGTTGAGGTTGGAGCCGATGTCTTGAGCGTTGGGATGGGGTTGGGTTTCAGCGATGTGGATGTAACATGCAAGGCCATGAACAATGAGCCATTGTCGGAGGGTAGGCGGAATTTCAATGGCCATGGTGACCAACAGGTCATGTACTGTGCGAGCGAGGAGAGTGATGGGGTTGGTAAGAGCGAGGCGAGCGAGAGAGATGGATACTGCGTTCGTCTGTTTGTGAAATGCGTTCTCGCATTATTACGCGTGTGCGTGTAGAAGGGGCGGGACCATGGGGGTCTTGGACGAGGGGGGAAGGGATGCCGGGAAAACCGACTCCGGACACGTCTCGGAGGCAACCGAACACGAGAGAGAGAGAGAGAGAGAGAGAGAGAGAGAGAGAGAAAAAGAAAGAAAGAAAGAAAGAGAGCATGCGCGCGACACCGACTCTTATGCACATGAAACAACGGGCTATGCTCTCGACACCACCAATACACCAATATGCACAAACCGATATGAGTATGTATATTACAAGGGAAAAGATACAACCCCGACTTTGAGCCGGACCAAGGTAGGGTAGGTTACAACAACAGTCTGCTGCCAAGCCGCCGATCGGGGAGCTCTCAGGCTCATCGCGTCGAGCAGGGTCTTGCACAGGAGACCGAGTAGAAGCAAACCCTAACAGACACGAACTCTCACCCCACACAATGACAAAGAAGAAGAACAAGAAGAAAAAGAACAATCAAGATGAAACCCTAGAATGAAGTAAGAATAGGAGAAACTGTCTAATCCTAAATCTAACAGTATACCCTCCTAACTCAAAAATGGGCAACCCCTCAACAAGGGACCCCTCCCTCCTTTTATAGACCAAGGAGGGGAGGGTGTTACAATGTGGGACAAATACTCCCTCTTTATTCTACACACCGTTCCTTACTATACATGTGCACATGCTGCACGCCATCGACTTGCCCTACTCCACCCCGGTTTCACACTATAGCCGGAAATCTTCACGACATCCACCCCCACCAAACCGCACATCCACCGATATGTGCCAAGAAAGGAAAATGGGTGAGAGATTTCGGCGACGGTGATTAACCGGGTCCTCCGCCTTACCGGCACCCATCTGTCTCGCCGGCTCGTTACTGGCCCTGATCCGTCGGCTCCATCCGATCCATCGCATCCGACGTTTGCGCCTTCCTCCCCCGATCAGTTCTCCCGAACACCCCTGGTCACTTCAGTTGTACGCCGGATTCCGTGCCTTGCGTGCCGCGCATGTCCCTCCGTTGGTTCGATCGTCTCCATGTCCTGAACACCTCCGTGTGCCGACTCTCTCCGATCCGCGCTCGCCTTCCGTAGGCTCTTCTCGTGTGCCGTTATCGTTCCCTGAATGCACGTTCATTCTTCGGTCCTTAGGTGACCCCAATACGCGCTCCTTGTTCCTTCTATGGTCGTCGTGGTGTCTTCCGCCTTCCTTGTTCGGCACCGCTTGTGCCGAACATCGTCTCGTACTCGTGCTTGCTTCGGCCCTAGATGGCCACTCGCACGTCTCTTGTTCTGCTCTGTTTTTACCCCTCACCGGCTTCCTTCCGAAATCGTAACCGGCTGGTAAGGGTTCGGCCCCCGTTACCTCCGGCCTTGCCGGCTCCCGGTCCGCACTTCCCGCCACCATCCTTCTCACTCGGTCTCACGTTGCCACATCGGCTTGAACTGCCGATGTCTCCGGATTGGTGTGAGGATCCCATAGGACCGTCTTTCTTTTCTTCCTCCCCCCCCCTGCCCTTCTATCGACCTTGCCGGAAGGTCCAGTTTTGGTTTGTGGCTGCCTTGCCGGCCCAATACCTCCTTGCCACTCTGCCCCATCATCCGATCACGTTCACCTGCCGCCACCGTCCTTTCCTATAGGACTCACGCCGGAAATCGAGCCGACCGCCGAATCGGTGTAAGGATCTTCGTGGGACCTCCCCTTTTGGCGTCTCGGTTGCCTACCTTGTTGCCGCCACCGTTCCTTTCTCTAGGTCTCACGCCAACTCTCGGGCGGACCGTTGAGATCCGTCGGATCTCAAGAACCGGTGTGTGTAAGGTCGTGGCAGCACCGCTTGCCGTTTTTCTTCGCCGTAGTCTGACCCCCGTGTCGGCCTCTTCTGCTGGTCACTTTCACCAACCGCCACCGATCTCTCCTATAGGACTCACGCCGGCACTCAGGCCAGCCGCCGGATCGGTGTGAGGATCTCCGTAGACCTCCCATCCGCAACCCTTCACCGTCATCCCCTCGCTGCCACCGTTCGTCACTCTAGGTCTCACACCAGCTCTCAGGCCGACCGTCGAAGTGTCTAAAACCGGTGTGAAGGATCCTCCTCGGGCTCGTCGTATCTCGGACCCTTATCCCGGGTCGTCTTTCTCCGCAAGTCGAGAGGGTGGCTCTCTCCACACCCTCTCCCGTGGTACCAACGACGTACCATTTTCCCGGCCTCCGGGTCCTGTTCTCCTGCCGCCACCGTCAGTATCTTGGTCTTACGTCGGATCCGATGCCAACCGCCAAAGTCTCTAGATCCGGTGCAAGGTGACCCATGGGACCGGTCTTCGCTCTCCGCTACATCCCTTGTACTTCTCTTGAACTCGTTGTCGCTCTCCTTGCTGCATTCCCGTCTCCATCTTCCATCTCTTTTGGTCTCACGTTACCACGCTGGCCGAACTGCCGAAGTCTCCGGACAAGATCTGGGGTAACTGATTTCGTAACGTCTTTCAGCGACTCGTCCCAGGCCACCGACCCTTTTAGTGGTGTCAGTGGATAGCATCCGCTCTATGATCCATCAAGCCCTACCTGGGCTTGATTCTCCAATGTCCGGAGATTCGGCTTCGATGCCGATCCTACCGGACTCGTTTCGTGCCCTCAATCATCTTCTTCCTGATTCCCGACCTTCGCCCGGTCGATCATTCTCCCCATGTAAAAGAGGGCGGCCCACTTTGCACCCCCTCCCATATCGACTCCTTCATGCCGATTCTGGCCTCGGTCGAACAATCCACGACCGCATCGCGCTTGACCCGAGTCGGAGTGTTGCGCGGTTCGGTCCCCAGTCAGGTCGTTTCTTGGTTCCTTCGTCGACCTTCTCGCGGGCCATTTCCCATCCATCTTCACTGGCCTCGTACCAGGACTCCTCGATACCATCATCCATCTCCTCGGTCTCATGTGGGCGTAAGGGCCCGAATGCCGAGTTCTTCGGAATCGGTTCCGAGGGCTCTAGTCCGCTCCTTCCTCGTATCGTCTCGTCGGCGATTCTCGGTCTCACGCCGCCACCTTCCTCCTCTTGGGACTCACGTGGGCACTCGGGCCCGACTACCATCGTCTTGGGAGAAAGTGTGGGAAGACGCGTAGAATCGCCCGTCCTATTTACGCCCTTGTCCGTAGCCACCGACTCCTCGTGGTCGGTGGTCGTCTTCTTCTCGATCGCACAAGCCCCGCCTGGGCTTGCTTCTCCAATGCCTGGAGTTTCGGGCTGACGTGCCTAAAACCGCCGGTCCTAACGTTCCAATTCTGCGATCGGTATCTCGGCCTTGTCCTCGGCCGCTCTATCTCCACAATCCGAGAGGGCGTTTTTTTCTGCACCCTCTCCCGTGGTACCGTCGTACCGATCTTCTGCCATCTCGTGGGGTAGGTCCGTCTCCCCAGCGTCGGCTTGCAGCCTCGATCTTTCCTCTTCCTCGAGCATTGCCTCGAGAGCTGCATACGCCTCCGCAATCCTAGCCCCGAAGTTGAGCCTTGCCAACTCTCTTTGTCGCTCGACCTCTTCCCGCTATGATGGTGCGCCGTTGCGCGCCTTCTTCCTAGCCTTCTCGGCCCACTCGTTATCTAGTCATTGGCATACCCTTCCGACCTTCGACCAGTCATCCGTAAGGCCATTCGCTCCGTCCTCGTCTTCAAGCTCAATCCCGATGGCCTCCCGTTCCTCTCGGTCGATCGACCTAACGAACAACTGGACTTTGTCCGTCCCCACCAAACCTTGCTCCCGCTCCGGGAGCCGAGTAAGCCATCGCTCGAACTCTCGGAGCGCCTTCATTGCACCCCGGTGGGTCTTCGCCGATGCCACCCACTGGTCGAAGCCGCGTCGTCCCCGGCTCTTCCACCGTCCTCCATATGCCTGCAGGAGCGCCTCTTCGAAGACCTCCCACAAACTATGAGCTTCTCATAGCTCCTTCACTTCAGCGTGCATGCGGACGGCGACAACCCGACAGAAGAACCCCAACCTCAATGCCTCGTCTACGTCTCGCTCCTCCATTTCCGCGTTGTAGGCTTCCAAGTAGAATGGGACTTTGTCCCCATTGAAACGGCCGACTCTTTCGACCACTCGCTCAACGGCTTGTTGCGTCGTCTCTCTTTTTGTTGTTGCTCGTCCAAACTCTCTCACTGCTTCGACAAAAAGTTGCATGAAGTCGTCTTCTTCCAACTCCATTCTCCCTTGCCTCCCTTCACGTCGGGTTCATCAAAGATGTCGTGTTATTACGTGCATGTGTGTAGAAGGGGCGGGACCACGAGGGTCTCGGACGAGGGAGCAAGGGATGCCGGGAAAACCGACTCCGGACACGAGAGAGAGAGAGAGAGAGAGAGAGAGAAAGAAAGAAAGAAAGAAAGCATGTGCGCGATACCGACTCTTATGCACAGGAAACAACGGGCTATGCTCCCAACACCACCAATACACTAATATGCACAAATAGATATGAGTATGTATATTACAAGGGAAAAGATACAACCCCGACTTCGAGCCGGACCAAGGTAGGGTAGGTTACAACAGCAGTCTGCTGCCAAGCCGCCGATCGGGGAGCTCTCGGGTTCGTCGCGCCGAGCAGGGTCTTGCACAGGAGACCGAGTAGAAGCAAACCCTAACAAACATGAACTCTCACCCCACACGACGAAGAAGAACAAGAACAAGAAGAAAAAGAACAATCAAGATGAAACCCTAGAACGAAGTAAGAATAGGAGAAACTGTCTAATCCTAAATCTAACGGTATACCCTCCTAACTCAAAAATGGGCAACCCCTCAACAAGGGACCCCTCCCTCCTTTTATAGACCAAGGAGGGGAGGGTGTTACAATGTGGGACAAATACTCCCTCTTTATTCTACACATTGTTCCTTACTATACATGTGCACATGTTGCACGCCACCAACTTGGCCCTATTCCACCCCGGTTTCACACTATAGCCGGAAATCTTCACGACAGCGTGTAAAGACGTTGCGACCTTCTTTTTGTGAGGACTGGCAAGGGAGGTCTTTGATCAATATTCATCAAGCCATTGCCACGTGTGTGAATGAGTAGTTAGTTGCTTTCTTGGACTATGTGTCTGCATGCAAAAAGGCTTTACATAGCTCTGAATGCCCCCTTTCTTTCTTTTTTTCTTTTTTTCTTTTTTCTCCAAATAAAACGGTAATCTATCATCATGGTACAATAATGGTACATTAAATCCCCTCGAGTTAGAGAGTGTGGGGTCCATCCAGAGCTGTTGCTTCGGTGGGGAGTGATCCGGCGGTCAGTGTGTCCAGCTTTTTTGAAAATGGGTTTGGCAACGTGGGCCCCAAATACGGTTTCAGCCGGAATATGTTGACTTTGCTTGGCAATACTTCACCAGCTAGTGTCACGAGTTCGAAAGTGCCGTTTTCAAGTATGGCCTGGTCCAGCGAAATCTAAGTGCGATGTTGGTGTTCCAGCCGAACTTGCTCCAATGCCTTTTCAGGCAAGTGTTCGCGTACTTTGACACGCAAATTGAGAACCCGAAATTCGATTGGCATCACTACTTCGAGTCTGAACGCTAGTCGGAATGGCATTGACTGGGTACTTGTCTTGAAACTCGTACGATATGCCCATAGTGCACTTTGGAGCTTTGTATCCCAGTCCGTCTGATTCTCATTGACGATTTTCTTCAGGATATTCTGTACTAAGGTTTTATTCATCGATTCCGCAAGTCCGTTTGCCTGGGGGTAGTAGGGGGTGCTTTTCTTGTGGATGACAACATAATGTTCAATTAATTCGTGTAGAACCTTGTTGATGAAGTGCCCCCCTTGATCGTTGATCAGCTTTATGCGGCATCCGAAATGGCACCAGATGTTATCATATAGGAATTTTGTCGTTGAGGTTGTCATGTTGTCACGAAGTGCCTTGGCCTTCACCCATTTCGTGCAATAATCCATGGCCACGAGAATGTATCGATTCCCTTTTCATGTCGTCGTTGGGGTGAAGGGACCCACGAAATCCAGGCCCCATTTCTGGAATGGTTCCAAGGGCAACACTGGTTGGTGCGGCATATGAGCGCGTTCTGTTGGTTGGCCCATTCATTGGCAAAGATCACACTGCATACAATATGACTCCACGTTGTCGTGGTAGTTGTGGTTCGTGCAGCGAAGTCGCAAGGACTAAGGTTAAAGGAAGTTGGCTATATATTTTATAAGGCTTGTGTGTTGATGTTAGAAAGATTAGGATAGGAAGACAAAGTAATGTGTGTGAGAGAGACGAGTATAGATAAAAGATAGAGACAAGGTATGATTTAAGAAACAAAAGTATATGATATGAACATGATTTATATTAAGAAAACAAGATTTTACCATCTTTAGAATGCTTGATAGCAAGATGAAACCTTTCTCTACCAGCTCTTGATTCGAACCCTCGACTTCAACACCGAGAGACAAGACACTTCCCCAAATAAGCTAGCTTCTTTACCTAATAAATTATTTGATTTCGTACTTTCTCTTGATTGATTGATTCCCCTCTTTTCCCTTTTACTCTTTTTTATAGGTGCCCCCATGCATACAATGCATCTGAGGGTACAAAACATGCATGCAATGCATGATCGCCATTTGGCATACATGCATTACATGTGATGCATGATAGACATCTCGCTCATTTGAGCTCTCATGTATGAAAATGGACATGGGATAAGTACAATGATGGAAAGGTAAATCTAAAAACAAATAGCTTAGCTTAGTCTTATGTTCTTTGTACTTGGTAGATAAGGTTGAGGGTTCAAGTCTCTTAAACATTACTAAATACAATATTGAGGTTCATTTTTATATCATGACGCATATCCTTCATGATACCCACCCCGTCTGAACTTGCACATTGGTTGTGCAAAGTTCGTGCAAAATCTTGGAAAAACTCTTCATTCCCTTTCCGAACTGAATGTTCCCTCAAGCATTCTTTGTTTCTTTTATGATTAGGCCTCACGATTAAGAATTGGATTGTCTTCCTTCCATCCTGACTCTTGATCCTGCATGAAGAAATTTTTATGCACCGACACATCTCCAATTGTTACCTTGACATTGGGACACATTCCGAACAAATCCTCTGTAGTCTTTGTGGAAGCTCTTATTTTCCACCCATGATTCTTGTCGATCGGCCACCATCCTTCAGCATAAAATCTCGACAACATCATGTTAATCTCGGATCCATGATCGATCAAAGCAATACAAGGAATATGTTGCTCCCCAATTTTTATAGGCGCCTCCGTTGTTTCTCGAGCCCAATGGTCCCTTGTATAGTGACTTCTATCCCCTCATGAACCCCAACATCATTTCTGTTTTTTACACTTGCAGCATTCATGGTGCCACCATACAAATCTTGGAGTGTTGCCGCACACCCTCCCGTAATTTCCTCTGTCACCTGTCTCTTTCTTCTAATAATATCTATGATAACTTCATGAAATTCTTTCTTTTCTATACCCAACACTTCTCTTAAAGTAAATTCTACCTTACTAATTAATATCCATGTTTCTAATACCTATTTTATATTCGTCGTTGCTTCTATGTCCAAAGCAAGCTTGAAAGATGGGACTGACTTCCCTTTTACTTTATTAGCTTCCTTCGACTCAGGAGCACCCTTTTCCATCTCTCATCTCTTTTGTTCTCATGTCTCATGTTTCTTTGCTGGATATGCCTCATCAGCTCTCTTTTGCTTCTCTTCCACTAGTACCTCTTGTGCATTCATTTGGGCCAATGTTGATAGCGCATCTACTGGATCATTCCATCCAGTGAAGTTCCGTATTTCATCTCCTGCTCTTTTTAATTCATCCGCTCAAACCTTCCCTTTTCTTGCATAATCCATCACATCTTGCCAAAAGCCAGATTCACCATATGAGTCCTCTACATGCAACCCTAACGTTTCCACAGATTGTATCGCTTGAGTTGTTTCTCTCTCGGCATCTTCCATTAGCTTTTTCATTCCACCTCGCTCGAAGTTGAGTTGAAGTGGTTGTTGAGTCTCTGTGGAATGAATCTTACCATCATGATAATAGATTTTATCATGATTAAGAGCATCCCTATGTTCTTGACAGTCTTTCTTCTGATTGTCGATACTGTCACACCACATACACCTTCGGACCATTCCACCTCCTTGCCTTGACGAAGTTGATCTTTGTCCCGATTCCAGCTTTGTCACTTTGATCGACAAGTCTTTCATGCCTTTCACTAATTCGTGCAAGAGCGACTCTTCTATTTTCTTCTCTCCCGAGTCGTTCCCCGTTTCATTTCCCTTCCTCTCCGGCAGCTCCATAAACCGTAACTTTCTTTTACAGAAATGGGCACAAGCCATTTTCACCTCCTCCCAGTCTTCAGTAAGTCCACTCGGACTATTCTGATCTTCCTTTAAGCATTCCCAAGTCCTTCTTGTCTTTAATATTAGTAGCTTGTAGAAACAATATTACTTTATCTGACATTATTATATTTCTATCCCTAACATTTAATTGCTCAAATCTTTCTGAAAATTCTTTTAACACTTCCAAAACACTTAAATGTTTATCAAACTCTACCCAATCCATGAAAGCTCGCCTTGCCATCCTTGACATATCGTTGAGGTTGTATTCATTCAATAATGCTCTTTCGAAAGTGGCCCATGTTTGATGCTCTCTCTATAGCTCCTGGATCCTTTCTTGTAGCCCAATCGCAACGACTCGACTAAAGCTATTAATTTTTGCAGTTTCGTCGACACCTTGTTTAAGAATTTCCTCAATGTAAATCTTCACAAATCTTGTTAAATTCATACCTTCGAAGATCCCTTCTCATGCAGGAATATTGTCAACAACTTTGTCGATGCTTGCCATCATCCCTTGCTCCCGCATCATTCGTTCCATCATCGTACACATAAGCCTCATTTGCACCTCCATTTTTCCTTGTCGCCGCCTTCACGTCGGGTTCACCAAATTATGTCAGGGTAGTTGTGGTTTGTGTGGTGAAGTCGCAGGGACTAAGGTTAAAGGAAGTTGGCTATATATTTTATAAGGCTTGTGGGTTGATGTTAGAAAGATTAAGGATAGGAAGACAAACTAATGTGTGTAAGGGAGACGAGTATAGATAAAAGATAGAGACAAGGTATGATTTAAGAAACAAAAGTATATGATATGAACATGATTTATATTAAGAAAACAAGATTTTACCAACTTTACAATGCTTGATAGCAAGATGAAACCTTTCTCTACCAGCTCTTGATTTGAACCCTCAACTTCAACACCGAGAGACAAGACACTTCCCCAAATGAGCTAGCTTCTTTGCTTAATAAATTATTTGATTTCTTACTTTCCCTTGATTGATTGATTCCCCTCTTTTCCCTTTTACTCTTTTATAGGTGCCCCCATGCATACAATGCATGTGAGGGTACAAGACATGCATGCAATGCATTAAATGCATGTGATGCATGATAGCCATTTGGCATACATCCATTACATGTGATGCATGATAGACGTTTCTCTCATTTGAGCTCTCATGTATGAAAATGGACAATGGGATAAGTACAATGATGGAAAGGTAAATCTAAAAACAAATAACTTAACTTAGTGGTATGTTCTTTGTACTTGGTTGATAAGGTTGAGGGTTCACGTCTCTTAAACATTACTAAGTACAATATTTAAGTTCATTTTTATATCGTGAAGCACATCCTTCACGACAACATCCTTCTGTGTAGTTGGCCACCAAAGGCCACTTTGCCATACTTTCCGTGTAAAAGTTAATCGAACATTTTGTATCTTCGCACTGATTATAGAATTCTGTTTGCCCTTGATACTCTGTGTAAGAAACTGTGTTGTAATTTCTCTGTGTCGAATCTTCACATTTTGTGTAATGTTTTTCATAACTAGTCAATTGTAGCTGTCTTGGTCTCCTCCACAATCATGTAGTCATCCTCAGTTCAAGTCATACGTAAACCCCTACAGTTTGGAATCCCAAACGATTCGAAGTGAAACCAACTCTCTTTTGTTACCCGTATAGGTGTACGAGAGGGTTAGGTGTAATGTGGAAGGTGTGTAATGTGTAATATGAAATGTTAATGTGTGAGTGTTAGGTTGGGTAAGTAGGTGTAACTACCCCCACTCGGCTTTTTGTCATGGTGAGATCTTGTACTATTTAAACCCCACCTATGGGGCATGAAAAAAAGAGAAAATATATTAGAGTTACCCCCTCAACTTGTGTATTAGTCTCAATTCCCTCTCTCTCACTCTCTCTTTGTGCATCTCTCACTCTCTCTCTGTGCATCTCTCCCTCTCCTCCCACATTTGAACCCCCTTGGGACAAGGGTGGAGCCATCAACATTTTTCCCCAAACACAAGACCTTGAGTCAAATAGACAAAGGACCAGATATTCGACACCGTGTTATCCCAAGCTGTAGCGGACTACATGAGCCACATCGAGAATGGAGAGGACGCCGCAGGATGTGATGACGATTTTCCCGATAGCGGTATATTACGAATTTTGGCGACGGGGGATGAAACGAAGAGACACCGCTAGAAGACAAATATCTCGAAGAGATGAGTCATTTCTTGACCACAGGATTGCCTCCCCCACGAATGAGGATGGATGAAAAGAAGCGGTTGGTTGTCCGCAACCGATTTTTTTTTGTTAGAGGGGACACTTTACCACAAAGGCAACTACGGTTCCCATGGCCCTTTTTATAGGGCTCATGGACGGGTTCAGCTGTGCGTGAACCGTTACTGCCAATTCAATATCTTTACTATTTTCCTACTCCCTATTCTCATTTCTTTATTGCTCGGCCCTACCCTTTCCTATTTCGATTCATAACCGTTCTCCGCCCTTTTTTCAGTTGGACGTCTGAACCGGCCAACAGAGCTTACTAAACGAGGAAGCTCGCCGAAAGGACAGAGAGTCCATTGCCGACCCAAAGGCCTTAGTCACGAAAAGTGACACGAATCGGGGAAGAGGCTGGAATCAAAGTCCCCAAAATTGAGACAAATCAGGGATGAGGTCGAAGTCGAGGGGAAGGCCCACATGCTTCTATTGTGGGAAGTCGGGGCACTTCCAAAAGAATTGTCGACACTTCCGAAAGGAAAAGGACGATGTTGACGGTGTGCAGCCGAAGAATATTTCGAACAACAAGAACACGTCCGCTATCACGACAAGTGAGGAGGAGTTGTTGCTCATCAGTGAGCAAAACGAAGTGAACCTTGTCGGCGATGAATCGACACGGGTGGTCGATCCGGGTGTATCGTTCCACCTAACCCCTAACCGGAAATGCTTCTCATCTTATAGAGCTAGAGATCTCGGATCTATAAAGATGGGAAATGAAGGAGCATGTCGAATTATCGGCATAGGAGATGTGTGTTTGGTAACGTCAACCAGGTGCAGACTTGTGTTGAAAGATGTACGACACGTTTCGGAAGTCAGATTGAATTTGATATCAGTCAGTCGGCTTGATGATGAAGGCTACACAGGTAGCATCCGGAGTGGCGTCATGAAGTTCTGTGAGGGAAGTCTGATCGTGGCATGAGCCCGGAAAATCAACACAATATACTTGATGCATGCTCGATTATGCGAGGAGGAAGTAAATGTGGCAGCCGACACAACCGGTGAGTTGTGGCACAAGAGGCTATGCCATATGAGCTAGAAGGGGATGAGAAGACTTGTCGATGATAACCTCATTTCGGAGGTGAAGAACGTGCAACGTGAGAAGTGCATAGATTGCTTGGCGGGCAAGCATAATCGAACCTCCTTCCGAACAAGGCCGCCGACAAGGAAGAGAATGCTCTTGGAACTCGTGCATACCAATGTATGCTATGTGAACTCAAAGTTTCATGCTAGTTCACAGTACTTCGTGACCTTCATCGATGACTTTAGTCGGAAGTTGTGGACTTTCGTATCGAAGACGAAGGACCAGGTGTTATCCATTTTCAAGGAGTTCCAAACGAGAGTCGAGAGGGAGACTGGCCGAAAACTGAAAGCAGTCCGAGCGGACAATGGCGGTGAATACCGTGGGCAATTCGAAGAATATTGTCGATCAAAGGAAATCCAACTCAAATACACCATGCCGAAGACACCAAAGCTTAATGGCCTGGCCGAGAGGATAAATTGGACCATTATGGAAAGGGTTTGAAGTATGCTAGCACATGCAAAATTGTCCAAGACATTCTAGGATGAGGTGCTAATGACAGCAGTGTACGTGATAAATAGATCACCCTCAGCACCCTTGGACGTAGATGTTCCACAAAGGGTGTGGATTGGCAAAGACGTATCGTACCGACACTTGAGGGTGTTCAGTTGTCTTGCCTATGTGCATGTGGCTAAGGACCAAAGGGGAAATTTACATCTGAAATCTCATCCATGCATATTTCTCGGCTACGGCAATGATGAATTCAGCAATCGGATGTTTTAGAGCATTGGATTGATTGTTTGGCCATGACATGCCTCAAGTTATTTATCACGTATAATTGACGTTAAGGCTTATTGTGAATTGATTCCATGTCATGGTTTGCTTTTACTCTTGGATTATTTAACTAGCAAGGATGTGCAAGTGCTTGTTGTCCAAGATGACTTCATTTATGACAAAACATTGGGAGTTCCACAAAAATGCCTATATGAGACATATATGTAAATTTTTATTATGATAAAAAATGTGTGGGATTTATATGCACGCAGCACGTGAAAGAGGAAATGATACGCCAAGTTGAAATGAATGTGATATGTATGAACACACCCTTCATTATCTTAAAATTTCTAGTTCATGTGCATAACCAGTAACTTTGACTACGAGGAAAATGTTATGTATAGAGCAATCCACTAATGTCACCAACTGTAAAAGAAAGGGAGGTCATTATGCAATTGTTAAGAAGATAAAGGCAATGCCATGGTGAGTTGTCAAATATGTTTTAGCTGGCAAAGGGTTTGTTTTCTAAATGGTGTCCAAGAAAACAACCATTTATTAATCCAATGATGTACACTAGTCATTGACCCTTGCACATGAGCTACACAAAATTCTTTTCTTTTTTTTCTTTTTTCCAAAACAAATATCCTTCCATTAGTTGTATAAAAAGGGTCATAACAACTACAACATACAAAGTCCCCCCCCCCCAAGCCCGTCTTGTGAAAGACGTTGGTTGAGGAAACAAATCCAAAATAGAAAAAACAATCCACTAATTGTACGCTATTCCTTAGCCACAATGCAAGGTATCATATCCATAGACAACAACCAAAGTACTTATATTCGGAAACAAGCCCTCGCAGGTCATAATTATGAACCTTTCAATACTTCTTCAACCTGCTCCTATACAACATAATCTTTATTCAAAAAACCCCCAATGTTACTAGAAACTTTCAAGGTAGATAACAGTGTATCCCATGCCTTCATAATGGGTTACAGAAAATTCTTGCCTTAGTAATGATTATGTAAAACAATATATTAGCATCCTATATTCATCACATTACGAGGATCCCAATATATCCGACTAACTATATGGAAAATCATGTCTGTTTATATCATCGATTTTCTAGGTTCTTTTAGTCATCTTTATTTCATTATGCAGAACAATATGCATAATTATTACTTGACTTTTAATGTTTTATAAAATTGGAAACATGGTGTTTTCTCAACCGGAGATCTCTCCCCCCCACCCATAAAAAAAAGACACTATTTTGATTATTTTTCATCATGATTCATTAGCTATGAGATCTTCCAAGGAAACTTGTGTGCGACTCATTTCTACATCCTAGTTTGTGTTTTTTCTCTTACTAAATTTGTTCACAAACCATGCCACTTGACATTCCCTATTAACATCAAAGATAATAAGTTGTGAGAGGAGAAGAGGGGATAACATTACATTGTGTTAGGTCGACATTAGGTGTAGTGGTGTTTGTACCCCATGATGTAAAAAGATGTCACCGATTGAAACTGTGCCAGAGGTTTTATATAGGAATCCAAAATACCTAACAATGAACTTGATTTCATGTAGTTAGTTTAGAGCAATTGATTGGATCACGAAAGGTTATTATTAAAGTATAAATAGTTTTTATGTTATCAATCTATGCACGATTATGGTTGTTGGCCATTCTTTTTAAAATATAAGAAAAAAAGGATCAATATTTGGTTATTATCCCCAACTTTTTGACCAAAAAGGTTACAACTTACTATCGATATTTTCAAAATACCCTTGGAGCATTAGGCTTGAGCCTTATATGAGGCGTATTTTTTTATGTTACACTTTTGTCAATGCATTATCACAATGCCTAGTACCTTTTTAATATCAAAAACCTTTTGCATTATCACATGGAGAACATGGGGGAAACTATGGACTTTGGTACAATAGCTTATAGCTCTAGCGTTGGAGTATGATGATTTAGCCATCTTCCTACTTTTTAATGACGCCCTTTCCATGTGAAGACATTTTATACTCTATTACTTCTACAAGTGGATGTTACAAATCATATGTGGTGAGAGAGAAAGAGAGAAGGAAAGGTATAAGAGCTTACTTTAAGAGCCCCAATGGTGTTATGGAATACATAAGTAGAAATAAACACAAATATTGTGTGTGATTTTATTATCATTCTCGGAGGTCAAATATGACCCTTATAAGAACATAATAGATAGCAAAATGATGACGAAAAATGTCGACATCATGGCAAACATGTGTTGCAATTTCCGGTCAATGTCTATATGACATGACACACCATGTACAATACACAAATTCAACAATCGAAAGTTTTGCTCGTTAAAGATGTTATATTGCATTCCCATGTGCAACACAATCCATAGTAATAGTATTCATTCTTATGAAGACACATATCCATGTGAAAAATGTATGGTTGTTATCTATTGTGGGTGGAATTTTTACGAATCAAACCTTGTAATGTAGGAATAATAGAGCACCTTTTAATTCTTTTCATTATTATCTTGTTTCATTCTTCTTCTTCTTCTTCTTCATTGATCTCATTTTAAACAAAACATTGAATATGAAACGAAATAAATTAGTATATTAGTAAATATTCACATTCAAAATTATCAATTATGGAAGCCAATCCTTTTTTAGGCGGAGGGAATTAGGTTTAGTTTAATAATGTGAAGGGTAAGATAAATGCATATTATCTGTCCAAGTAAAAATGCACTCTTGGTGCTTGATTCCCTCGTAAAAATCCCACCAATAGTTAAACAATTAACTTGTTTTGAATGGACGAGGCATGTGTCATGGCATAGCCTAATGGAAATGAGACAATCAATGTTCACGAGTACCCAAGGCCTTTTCATGCACAAAAGTTGTGTTATACATAGATAAGTAAACAATAATGAGTCATTAATGCTCACAAGCAAACACACACACATACACACACACATGTAATGTGTTGTGCACAATGAGATGGTGACGCGTTGATGCCCAGGAGAGTACCTAATGTCTACAGATAACAACACAACTAGATGGTGACGAATCAATGGAATCACCACACAAACACAAAATGCAATGGTCTAGTGCAGCTCAATGTTGATGAGAAGATGCACATGAGTAGCAAATAGTGACCCCATACATAACATATACATATATGTTGTGGTCCTAGCGAGGTGACAAAGACACGGATAAGAAAGAAAACCCACGTTCCTTCTACTTTTTGTTTTGTTTGGGAGGGTCCACAAAGGAGGCGAAGACGAAGACTACGAATAGAGAATAGAGAAACTGATGAGATAAGAGAGGAAGACCTAAGTTTCCTATTCTTCTTCTTTTTGTTTGGTTCATGAAGGAAGACAGCTAGAGGTTGTGAGTGTGTGTGTGAGAGAGAGTGTGTGTGTGTGTGTGATATTCTAGGGATATGCCCAAGCTCAAAAAAAAAAGAGATCTATTGATGAAAGGTGTTGTGGGGGGGGGGGGGGGGGTATAATTTTATCACTCCCCTTGTCCACGTGCCACAACGTGGGAATCTTACGGCTCCACCACGTGGCAGCACCGACGAACAGGAGGCTGCCATGTGTCGAGATGAGGCGATGTGTCACATGGCGACATGTGGCTTGCATGCCACGTGGATTGGATATATGTATGTATGTATGTATGTATGTATGTATGAGGGGGAAGCCATAAATCTCATACATATAATTTTATAAATATACATATGCATACATAAATATATATGTATGTATATAATATACTCATTTTCACAAGGAAATTCTTCCTTCTCTCTCCTCCCCTGTTCCCTTCTTTCTCTTTAACAGAAGGAGATTTCTCAGAAATTTGGGGCCTGCTCTGTCCCCCTCCTCCTCTGTATGAGAAGAAGAAGAACATGGATGTTTCTGTCAACAGCTTTGGCCGAAGAACAGATCATCATCATCATCAACAACAACGCCGCTCCCAATGCAATCACAATAGCAATCACAGATCACAAATGAAGGCGAGGAAGAGCTTCGTACAGAGCTCTAATGAGAACATTATACCATCGCCATCGCCATCATCATCATCATCATCATCATCTTCTTCTTCTTCTTCGTCTTATTCCTCTCGGAATTCTACAGATTTAGTGGAACTTGATAAGAGAAAGTGTAGCTCACATTCCAACCTTCGACGATTTATTCACCATACAACTCCTAGGGTTCCTGCTCAGTCCTTGTCCATGGTATGATCTCTCTCTCTCCCAGGTTTTGTGCTTGTTCTGGTTTAAGTAAGGGTTTTGTGCTTGTTCTGGTTTAAGTAAGGGTTTGGTGCTTGTTCTGGTTTAAGGGTTTTCTTTTTGGACCGATCCGATCTCTTTTGTCCATCTCATTTACATAGAAACTGTAAATATAATGTTGTTTCAATCTTTAACTGAATTGTTTTTTGTTTCTTTTAATACCGTAGACAACCCACCTCCAAGGCCTGTCTACGAGAATCGTTGGGCTTGATGAAGAAGACACCGAGCCAAGTAAGCACTTCTTCTCGTTGGGCGATCTCTGGGATAGCTTTGATGAATGGAGCGCTTACGGGGCCGGAGTCCCAATCGTCCTTAATGGACAGGAAGACAATGTTGTTACACAATACTATGTTCCATACCTCTCGGCTCTTCAATTGTATTCAAGCTCGGCAGTCGAACTTGCCTCCAAACAAAGGTTAGGGTTTGCTAATCTGTATATATGGAATTCTTCTGGAATCAAAATAAGTCTTCTGTTATTGTGAATAAAAATAGTTTTTACTATGGCACACATTTGATGTCAAAAGGTCTTTTTGTAATTGTAAATGAATACTATTTCACTATATTAATGGCAAGGGGTTTTGGTTTTGGTTTTGGTCTTTCTCTCTTGTGTTTATAAGTAACACCAATCATATCTCACAAAACCCGAATTAGATACATTTGTTGATCTCTCAAGTTTTCTCTTCTTTTTTGTTTTTAAAAGACTCTATTTTCCTTGGAGTACAGAGGACGTCGGCTCGGTGACGATAGTGATGGAAGCGAGCTTGAGTATAGAGATAGCAATAGCGAAACGAGTAGCATTGATGGCGGTGATCATCTCGAGAGAGCATCATGCAGCTCTTCAGATGTTGCAATGGAGTCTGAGTGTCTTTTGTTTGAATACTTTGAATCTGCCGCACCTCCACTCAGAGCCCCTCTCTATGACAAGGTACTAATTTGCAAATCAAAACTTGTACTAAATCGATTGAGGTTCATTAAATGTGAACTTAGTAATAGAATTCAGAATGACGCTTACTCGGGCAATAGGAAAGAAGCAACCATTGGAGTCTTTTTCAGTTAATTTTTAGGCAAAAAGGTCACATCTCTCACACCACAACTTCAAATTGAACCATCCATGTTGCCTTGGATTCTTCTCTCAATAAGATCTTTCAAATGATAAGTCATATGATAAAGAGTTTTCATAACATTTGTTTATATCTTTAGCCTTTCCCCTAAGTCTAGAAGTCTAATGATATCGAATTTCTTGGATAGCCCCATTGTTTGTCCGAATTTAGAGATGGTACTGAATCCGCTGATATCCCTTAAACGCAAACTAATACTGAAGCCATGAAATCCAACTTTAGGCTCCATTTTTAGAAAACCACATAAATTTGATATTTTTCTTTTGTGGTGCAGGTTAAAGACCTAGCAGTGCAATTTCGAGGCTTAAAAACTCTTAATAGCAATGAACTGTCTCAATCTAGTTGGTTCTCAGTTGCATGGTAATGAGCTCGCCCTTCTATTCTTTTATTTTTAAAATGACTATTTCTTTGGATATTAAAAGGTCGTCGAAGCCTTGACACCATTGGCAATCCAAACCTGAGCTATATCCTGTGCATTCTCGATTACATACAACCTTCACTAGTAAAATCCTTGACCAATAGAAGTCACTTACCGATTCCGTACAGATTGCATGGATATATTTTATGTTTACATTGGTCCCACTCTCACATCATCACCCAATTATGAGGATATGCAAGGGATGCAGTGAAAACCTAGTAGAGGATGAATATCACTTCTTACTTATCGCATGCTCACATATAAGGTAATTCGCAAGAAATATGATCACTTTTTAGATTGGCGTGACAATATGAGTGTCATACTCAAATTTCCACAAAGAAGAGTGAGCACATAAATTCCTGCATATTTTCATATCGAGAATTTTTACTACAGATTAGTAAAACCCCCTTGTTAGCAAGAAGGCACATACAAGATAATATGCTGATTTGTTCCCATAGTACAAGTCAAAATTAGTGTCATCATGGACGATAAAATATCTATTCTATTCTGTACACACAGCAGACATTGTTGTTGCAAATGTTCGTTCATGAGCGTTGAAATTTTCTATCTTGGTTCAAAACAGGTATCCGATTTACCGAATACCAACTGGTGCGACTCTCAAGGATCTTGGGGCATGCTTTCTAACATATCACTCTCTATCAACTGTTACAGGTTTTCTTATCATCTTATCACCTTTGAACCTAAAGGTGCCATTCAGTAATTTGAGGGGATTCGCATCTAATAATGTGGTGTTTAAATATGCAATTCATTACTAGCTGTTTGGCTATCATATTCTAAAAATATTATATGATGTTTTTTGTATGGTCAGATTATACTTTGGGTAATCGAATTTCATCAACTACACATGGTATCGGACAAGTCATCAATCTCAACTCGTTTGGTTTCGCTGGTTATAAATTTCGTGGCCCCGTTTGGACATCCGCCGGCCCCACGGATCGCCATTATGCAACTTCTCTACATAGGTCTACGTATGAATGGCTTAAGAGATTGTTTGTATGCCATCCCGATTTCGAGTATTTCATGTCGCATTCGAGTCCTGCTTCAGCACCATTAATTTCACAGAAAACAAGGTTGTAGATAATAATGAAAAAATAGAAAAGTTTTCTTGAGGGGGGACCGTTGCAAATTTTCGCCATTTCTTTTTCCGATGGTATCAGTAAATATATTAATGGGGATCAAAGGCACAATCCAGGAAGGAGCTCGACATATCAAATGCAAAGCTATAGAGGATTAATAATAAAGTGTGGATGAGATAACCTGTTTCTTTTTCCTCCATAGTAGATCTTTCTCACATTGAAGAGATAAAGAGAGCGCTGGTTTGCGTGGGTCTAAGTGTTTCATTGGACTCTCTTCTTAATAATGTTATCTTTCAACCCTTGCTTAGGGTTACACCACTGAGTCCAAAATGCTTGTATGGGTTTATTTTTGTATCCTAGAGACATATCACGAATTGGACTTCATCCCGTGCCCCCAGACTTTTGTATTATATTATTAGATGAAGAAAGTTATTGCATGTTGAGGCTGCAACAGAACCAATTCTGTAGTGTATGGTTCTCTATACTTTGATTTGAATTCTGTCTTCAATTACATGGTTAGACCGTTGAGATGCTGGAACAACTTTGAAATACCAATTTGGAAACGAGAGAATCAACTTTTGTAGTGTCGGAATCAATCAATCGATATCCCTCTCTTACACAATGTGTATCCCTCTCTTTCACAATGAGTAATTGTATTTAATAAGTAATTGCCTATTAAGGAGTGAATCATCCATTTTACTGTTAAAAGACTCATCTGGTTCATTCTTGGAAGGGATTGCATCATAAGTCCTACTATAATTCAGTGCTTTAATAAAATGTTAATACTCTAGTCCCTCTCTCTCCTCTCAATGCAGCTCATGAAAGTGATCTTCCCATAGTTGTTTCAAAACTGCATGGCTATTTTGAGTTTCAAGAATAAGCATGAAGGATATAGGTTTTCACAACTAAGAATGTAACGAATCCGGTAACGAATGAAATTTGTGGTAATGTAGTGTAAGCTTAATGAGATTCATTTCCTCATAATTATAATGTGGTGGTGTTTCATTTATATAGTCATATTAGGTTCAAATTTGTCTACTCACTACTAATACATTGCTAGTGACTCAAACATCAACCAAATAGTAATGCCCAACATGTGACCAAGTCACATCCATAGATATAATTGCAAGATGTTGACTACCATATTAACAATGTAGTTGGACAATTTTGATTAGGTAGAACTGGATTTGTTTCTACTATAACAAGTCATGTTTTCTAAGTACATTGAATGTTTTCACATTGTAAACTTGATTTTATGTCAAATTGGCAATCTTAACTGATTTTGATTAGGTGGATTACAATTGACCTTTACTACCAAATATTCAAAATAGCAAACCACATGGATAGGGAGAACCATTGTAATCAAGATCGTAGTGAGAAAGACCACATGTTCACAACAATATATAGAAAGTATTGTGGTTGACGACGTGACTGTTGTTGTCAACTTTTTAGAGGATAAAAATCATAAAAGAGTATGGTTGCTTATTTGCAAATTTACTTATCGATGCTTGGCCAAATTTAATGCTCTTAATCACATGAAAATTAAGATTAAGCACAATGAATTAAGGAATTTCCAAACAGAACATAGTATGTAGCTCATATTAATTTGATGCTCTTAATCCCAGGAAAATTAAGATTAAGCACGCACGAATTAAGGAATTTCCAAGCTGAACATAGTATGTAGGTCATATTTAAAGAATTTCCAAGCATAACATAGAATGCAAGTCATATTCAGAAGGAAATTAATAATAAAATCTTTATATCAACAAAATTCATTTTGTCATTATATGAGGACATACACTGCTTTTTACTAGTTTTCATGTGCGTGATCAATTTGTATATAGGTATGTTTTGCAAATAAACAAGCACACATTTTTAATTTCTCATACAAAGAAGCATATCACTTACACCCATTTTTAGATGTTGGTGTCACGAGAACTCATAGTTCAATACATTGAATTTTGTTTGTAGCCTCGAAAAAAATGTTGAATATGAACCAATCCCCGCTATGGATAGAAAATGCGGGCTTTTGTATTGTAGATAGAATCATCGCAATATGTGTGTCATTCATCCATGGAAGCTCATGGTAACACAAAGATGACTAGTACAAACCCACATGTGACCTTCATTGAATCTTTTGAGGACAATGAGACTTTTAAATTGAAATGATAGTTAATCAACGTCATATGCAAATACCATATAGAAGCTTTACCTTTTGAAGGAATGGTAGATTTAAGGATCTTTTTTCAAACTAGTTTGTACTTCAAAATTATGACGAGACTTAATATTAAAACCACGAAGATGCAGCAAAAGAATTGCGTTGGCTTTATGTTATTGTACTTCATATGCTATGTTATATCATATGGATCATTTATATGTGTGTGTTTGCCCCTCAATTATTGGATGATGAAACGTGAGTTGAGGATTGCTATCTGTTTTTTAGTTCTTGGTTGGCATCTATGAACTTTATCGACCAAAGACATTTGTATGGGATTGCAACCTAAACTATGCTAAATACATTTTCTAATTATGTATGGCATGTGAGAAATTCTTTGGTTTGGTGGGAAAAAAAGCAAAGAAGGCTAGAATTGTTCGTTACCTATTAAGGAACATTTATTTGTCAACCAATGTCTACATGTGATCCTACTTGTAGAATCAATAAAAGATTGTTGATAGTGAGAAGCTTTCTCCTTATCGTCTATTAAAAAAC
The DNA here is from genome assembly GCF_043228905.1 of Azolla caroliniana. NCBI lineage: Eukaryota > Viridiplantae > Streptophyta > Polypodiopsida > Salviniales > Salviniaceae > Azolla > Azolla caroliniana. Next base: position 21,806,548 of record NW_028230439.1, on the reverse strand, counting down.
CTCACTAATTTATATTCAAAATGTCTCCAAATATTTCCTTACAATCTTGTCACTAGCCAATTATGAATTTTCATTGCATTTTCCATCAATTACATGGGCATATCCGGCACTAGTGTGGGTAATAACCTCGTATACCAATACAATGGCAATACTATATACATGTAAATTCTATTTGTTATATTTGAAAAGGCGTTGTTCTAGGTAGATAGATATGAAGATCTAATATGTAGATACAACATTGTGTAAATGATAGGAGTTAGAGTAGGCTAGGGTTATAAATCTACGCCCCTCCATGTGCGCATTTGTCTTTAGGCTAATTTATCACGGCACTAGTGATTATTAAATTATGTAGCCCAATTTTCTAAAAGGCCATTCAATATAAATAGTGTAATGAACCAACATTACTATTGAGAAATCAATAGTTTTTAAATGGGCCCACAACACATGCAAGTATGTAGTCCATGAAGAAAAGTGTCATGGGTCATTTTAAGATGTCCCGACTTGTTGGATGTGGGTGTGGACACATGACCTTATTGTTGTGTAGGTAAGCGGGGCAGATGAGCATAGTAGCCATTATGCAAGAGGGCTACTACTACAGACGGACATGCCCAAACCTTTAGCAAAGCCACACCTATGTTTATCATAATCTTCTTCTTCTTCTTCATGACACATCTAATTCTATTAATCTATTGAGTGGGCGGGAGGAAGGATGTGACTATGTCGTGACATCCCCCTCCAACCCAATGCCTACCATCACACACAAATGACATGAAGTAATAAACAAACACTGCCATGAGATTTCAATAGTTTTAGATGGGCCTAGAGCATCCTCATGCCAATGACCATCACATCCCTCAAAATGAATTGGCCACACCAACCATGGAACTTCTTTGAGAAAGTGGAATCCCTATTATTTTATTATAACACGCACATTCTTATACGATGACTCATTATGCTCATATTTACCTCATGGAGATTCTAGGAAACCCCTCTTCTTCCACTATAGTGAGATATCATTTTGGAAACCTATAATTTTATTGTATCAATCACATTCTTATATGATGACTCATCATGCTCACAGTTACCTCATAGAGATTCTAAAAGAACCTTATTCAACTCCATAATGAGAGATAATCGATCTCTGACATGATAGTTAGAATGTCACTTAAAGCTCACTTGCCTCATAATGCTAATTGTGAAAGCTCAAGTGTGGTCATGTCATGACTTACAAGACAATGAGAGGAAATATTATCACAAACTTGATTCTCAAGATGACAAGAGAGAGGAGAAAAGATAGTCTATTTTCTACCACGAAACTGTACAGAGAAGTGACACGTTCAAGGAGGAAACAAGAAGACAAGAACATTGTAGAGGCCATGCAAGCACATATCCATTATATTATCTATTCATAGAAATTTCACTTCAAGTCCACATTAAGTTGTAAAACGCTTGTCAAAGATTAGTACTAAGCAAAAGGAAGGCAGAATCAAGTTACATCACATCCTTTACGTCAACGATAGTGATTATTGTGACTTACTCATTTATATTGATAAAGAGCTAAAAAGGTTGTGACTCATGTATAAATATGTACATTTTAACCTTCTCGATTTAGTTAAAAAATGGAGACTCGTGATTTCCCCAAGTAAACAAGTAACTTCAAGCAAGGTGGAAGTATGGTAAAGGTAAGTAATAGATGTTTATGATTATTGTTGGTTACATTTGGGTGAGTACATGAGCACGTAATGTACAAAATGGCCTTGTCATCTTAATTAGGGGAAGGATGACTAGAAAGTAGAAAAACCTTTGATAGCCGCAACCGTATAGAATCACATTACAAACATCACATTGAACTTAGGAGTACTTTCTTTTATGATTCCTTGAGATGCTCTACTCCCTGTAATAGCTCATGTTTCCCGATGTAAGTTGGTTGTTGATCCCTCGTGTGATTTTATTAACCACCATCCCTAGCTTCCATCATGTTCAGAAGAGCACGTTACACGATATCAGACTTCTCCACGCACAAGTATACATATATATTTATATATATATACTCCTTGGTAAAAATGGAAAGCTCTTTACCAAATTTCCAAAATGTGTTAAAAGTACAAGATTATGGTGTACATTGTTGGTCCGCAGTGCTCCTGTTGCCCATTTCCTCGGCCAGTGAAAAGAGAAGACAAATCAATGGAGACGGTAAGAAGAAGTGTGTACGCGTGGGGCGACAAAACAATGTAGGTGACCAGAAGAATGAGATGATGATGCTATAGAATGCAGTAAGCTCTGGGGTGCCGGTGGATTTAAATGTCGAAATTAGGATGCTAGGCAGGAATGCTTGCTTCTTGTGTCCAGAGCATCGGGACGAGGGGCTTGCTTCACGAATAGGATGCCACAAATAATGTTATTGCTTCCTGTGTGTCCAAAGCATCGGGACGAGGGGCTTGTTTAGGAACGAAAGGCGCGCAGCTTCACACAAAAGGAAACAAATGTAGGAACGTTGGTTGGTTGGGCGGGGGGGGGGGGGGGGGGCTATGATCGGGTAGAGGCGACGAACGGGGTTTACCCCACGTAATACTACTACTACTAGTAGTGGTGGTGTATGAAATGGCTGGCATGGATGGTCAAGTGTGGGTGGTGGGGGCGATCACCGGAGAGCCGGGAGTGATGACGTGTTGGGTCGGGTGACGGTAATGGGTCGGATCGGATCGGGTCACAATGATGTGTCGGGTCGGGTCATGGCAACTGGACATGGAGGAGACACGTGGCCCCAGCTGATAGGCTTTGCTGGGCTTTGGCCAAATCTGGAAGCTCCTCTTTTCTTTCTTTCTATTTACTCTGGAGAGCGCTAAATCCTCTTTATCTATCTTTTCCGCTCTGCTTCTGCTTGTGCTGCCTTCTTCCCTTTCAGCCTGTCCATGTCCATGTCCATATCCATGCCCATGTCCATGTCCATGCCCATGCCCATGTCTCTGTCCATGTCCATGTCCATGCCCATGCTCATGGCCATGGCCATGTCCATGGCCATCTTCTTCCTCTCCTCCATCGCCAGCCTCACCTCCTCCATCTCTGCGATGGCCATATCCCGCCTCCACCTCGCCTCCATTAGCCTCGCCTCCATCTCGTCCATCGCCATCGCCGCCTCCATCTCCCTCTCCGCCTCCGCCCCGTTGATCAGGCCCGAATTGTACCCGCCACGACCCCATCCACGAATATTCCCACGAATATTCCCCCCGCAGCCGCCGCCGCCGCCTCCTTCTTCTTCTTCGTAATGATGAGCCCCCCGATTCTGATGCTGTCCATTAGCCGCCTGATTAGTGTAATGCTGCTTATCTTGGCAATGGCAACTGTGATTAGTGCTAATCCCATCGTCCATCCGATCGCCTTCCCCTAACTGGCTTTTGCTCCTGTGGCCCCCCTTTGTCCTGCTATGATTACCTCCATTCATCCCCCTGATCGACAGCCATGCCGCCTTGATCGGATTATGGCTCGCCGCCTTAATCACATTATGGTTCGCCGCCTTCATCGCCTCCGCAGGATTCTGCCTACTAATCAGAAGCGATGATGATGAGTCTTCCTTCATCCTGTCGCGGATCTGGACCGCCTTATTAACCACAGATTGCTCAGAACGATGATGATGTATCAGGGGCATGCGTTGTAGGATGTTGTGATTAGAGTAATCGCTCTTACTGGGCTTGCATGATCTTCCACTAGCGATCTCAGAGATCTGCTTAATCACCTTGTTTGCCGATCCATGATCGTTAGCACCTAATGTTAGCCCTGGATCATCGTTAATCGCCGATTTCTGATGATGGTGGAGCTTGCGATGATTAGTACTAATGTGGTGCGGTTGGACCGTTAATCCATCGCTCGATCTGCACTGTGATGGCCGCTGCCTCCACGCTATGACTTCTTCACTCAGAAACTCAGACAACGCTTTGATTGGGGTGTGGCGCCCACTATAATGATCATTGGACGATGTCAGGCGATTAATTACTCTGGAATGATGATGGTTAGCATTCTTGTTAGCGTTAATTTTGTGATTAGTGCTAATTATCCCCGGGAATGTACTCTTGTTGTCATGATCCAGTATGTAATTGAGTCGCTCCTCTGGCGTCATTAGAGATTCCGAGCTGTAATTGCTTCCCACCGAATCCCTTCCCGTCTCCTTTGATTGCTGTCGCGTCTGCAATTAAAAAGGGATCAAAGGCAATTAGCAACGTAATTAAGGGGCATATACCAATGTCAGTTAAGGGCACTCACAACCCTGCAACTAATAAAGCCTCATGGATTAGCGCTAATCCTACACACAGAGGCCACAGACAGACCCGATATACATAATCAGAACGAGGAAGAAATGAATTAGCTCGTTTTAATAACAGATTACCGGCACAAAGACTGGGTAATCGTGGTCACGATTAATCCCCGTTGACGAATTAGCACTGGCTCCATGATTCTTCTTAATTACAAGAGCTAATCGCTCGCTAATCCTGGGGCTAATGACAGGATTAGAGATAGGATTAAGACTGATATCTCGGCTAATTATGTTTCCATTAAGTACAGCAGAATGGAGATCCCTAAGGCGGGCAGCTTGGGCTTGGGCTAGCTGGAGAGCATGGTAATTAGCGGGATTATTAGCGTAATTCGCGGGCGTATTACCGTAATTAGTGAGGGCATCAGTGTAATTAGGAACGAATTGATCGAGTGAATATGCATTGAAGGGTGGATGCTGTGATTTGAGTTTCTGCTGAATATCCATCATGTGATTAATCAACACATATCAATCATTGGGTTCAATTAAGGGGATGAGGATGAGGAGGATGAGCTAATGACCGTGCTTAAGGTGCTAATCACGCTCATTAAGGTGGTGATAAAGCCCATTAAGGTGCTAATCACGGTCATTAAGGGGAACATTAAGGAGATTAGTAGTAGGGTTAAGGAGGAGGAGGAGGAGATCAAAGGAAGTGTAAAGCAAAGAATAGGAAGCCCTAAAAAGAAACGTAAATAACAAAAGATCAGTCTTTTCTCCAAAATTACCAAAATAGCCTTTTACCAAATTTACATAAATGGCCTTCCTCCAAAACTCTACAAATTTTAGTCCTGTTTTATTTTTATTTTTTATAACTGTTTAGCCTTTTCTCCGAAATTATCAAAAATAGCCTTTCCCCAAATTTACATAAATGGCCTTTTTTTTAACTACTCCATCTCACATATATAACCCTTTTGACCCATCAAAAATTGAACCTGTTGGTGGGATGTGAGGTTTTGGTTGGTTTTCTGAATCACGCTCTCAGACTTAACCAACCATAACGAAGAATGGCGAGCATGTTGTCCCCCCCCCCCTCTTGCTCATGTTTCTTGCGACTAGAAAAAACCCAAATTCCTCATTAGCCCACTTGGGCCATGCACGAGACACACAAGTTAAACCTAGAAACTTAACGACAATCGTCTGCTTCCAGCTACATTGTGTGCCTCCTACTTTGAATCTAAATACATTGCGTGTCTTATCTAAATCTAAATGTTGACTATGTATATATGTGCTTCGTGTTAACGGTTTGCGTGATCAGTACAACCTCAAACTATACCAAGGAAGGAGAGGAGGATTGGTTTTAAAAAACTTTGGATTTCATACACATTTCAGTAGTTGTCTCTCTTAAGTGTCCTTGTTGTCAAAAGGCAAGTTTAATGTCCACGTCACGATGATACTTCACACGATCATTGAGACGTGCCTCGACTTTTGACAATGTAGGTATCACATACTTTAGTTTTCGGTCCACAAATTCGGGTTTTGACAAGAAGTTACTGTCATTCACCGTTGCATCGAGAAAGGCCTCCTTTACAAGCTTTCCTAAGTTCCTCGAATATATAAATCCTTTCCTTCTTTCACCTTAAACATTGCTTCGAGATTCAAGGTAGTCCATAAGTAATGGTTCATGCATGAGCAATCTCTCTTGTCTTGTCATTGTCATGCTCAAGACCATCTAAGACGTTTGTGATCAGAGCTTCAAGACTCCGAATTATTTCATCATTGACCTTTGACCATTTGGATATCCCTTCGATGAGGGCCAACATGCAAAACACAAAATATTATACCACTTATCTACATAGATTGCATTGGTATTTTTTTGACACTCTTTTCTCTGTCATTAAAACTATTACATTAAAATGCATACACAACACGAGGTTACAACAATGGGTAATGCATGTCCACTCAATGCTCGTATCACATGGGGGTGTCTCTCTCCCTCACAAAATCTCATTAGCTTTCTTATATTTCTATCCACAACCTTTGTTTTTTGAACTCTCAGTGGATTTGGACCCACTCATCAAATTATTCTTTCACCTTTTTAACAAACTTTTTTCCGTTGCCCACTCGAAGCGCCTTTGCTTTTGAGATATCCCCCGAGAAGTCAATTTCTACGTGAAAAAAATGTTGTGTGGACTCATAAACCTTTCTATGTGCATGCATGTGTAATCTTTGTCTCTAGAGATTTAGCAAGCTCAACTGAGCTTTCCAAATACAAAAAGGAGGTTGCTTGTGCTTGAGCATCTTCACTTTTAACTTTGGTTGTGCTTTTCTTAAAGGTGTTATCTTTTCCTTGTTTTACCCTTTTCCTAGTGCGGTTTTCCAATAAGCAAAGCATTATGAACGCCAACACAATTATCTAGGTGGTTCAGGATAAATTGAGAAACTCAAAAGTGTTCCTTGCACATATTTATGTATGTATGTATATTTTTTCTATGCCCTAATATTGCAAGCATGGTTACTTCTCGGGAGAAAAACAAACCTTGTGGTTATTTATATGTTGTTACTTGTCTAAGGCATGTGCAAACATGTAAAACGCCAAACTTCTATGCAATGAAACAATAATGTAATACATCTTAGAGATCCACAACATGGTGATACTTCCTATGTAGCTAATAAATAAACATGATTTCTAAACATACTCTACTACTAAAACATTTATGCACAATGGTCTTGTGTCTTATTTCGCCTTGACTTATATTACAATTGTAGATCCATAACAAACCTCAACTTTTGACTAAAAGCATGAAAGGGTAGGACTTCTATTACTTGTAATATTTGTGCCAATAACAATTGGACTCAATAGATTTGTTACATTTGAAGGTTTAGTTTGCTTAATCAGTATGTATATGCAATGAGGGCTTTAATTACAAGGTCGCCTCTTGTTGAAGGTACTATAGGTTTTGAATGATGCGGTGTCGGTCTTAGTAACTGAAGAGAGTCCACCAATGTAATCATGTATCAAGGACTACATTCCATGTCATTGGCTTGATTAAATTAGGGAAACATGATTGCTTATCAATGGCCCATTGCATATTCAGAATTCCTCTATCAAATTATATTAGTAGGATAATCATATCGTTTTTATTAAGTGATGCAACAAAATTGAAAGGCAATACTTTTGCTTAATTGAATGGCTTTATGATCGATTTCCGAATTACTTAATTGAAAGAACCCTTAAATAAACAGATAAGTCATGGTAGGGTGTCTACTTTTTTTGTAGCCCTAAGGATAGTGTTGATATTTTTGAAAATAGCAACGGTATAATTGATTTTAGGTTGTCAAGGGTTTAGAGTTAGTTAATGCTTTCACAAGTCTAATTTCAGCATGAGAAAAAGTATATACCATGAGACTTGTGAAACCATTAACTCTTCCAATTGAAGATGTCAATGCTGCTTTTGCTACTTGTAATGTCGCATGGAAGTCACATGGGAGCTCACAGTTTAATTAGGTTTTGAAATGATTCTGACAAACTAGTTACGGTGGGTTTGTTAAAAACGGAAACAAGACACAAGTTAATTCATATCTTAAACTTACTTGAATCTCTTCCTTTCACATAAAACATTATGTGGCTTTTTGTTGTATAAGCAAATCTCCTCATCCCACAATAGATTGCCATAACTTTACATGAGAATAAATTAAAAATTTAAACCAAAAAACACATATGGCTTAATGCATATAGTATTCCAATGCCATAAATGCACTTGTTACTCAAGAACTAGACATCCTTAAGATACATGCCTCTAAGGTTACTTTAATTCATGTTGGTTGATTTTGGGTTCGTATTTATTGCTAGAATCCCCACTTTATCAGTGATATTGGAGATTCGACCCAAGACAACGATGAAATGCATTTATATATGCTATGCATTCAACGACTATTTCCTATAAATTTCTTGCATTGCACACTCCCACTAGCTCCTATTTATTGATGAATGTACAACTCAAGAAAATGACCCCCCTTCCCCTCAAGTAGGTGCAAATTTATAACTTCATTTGATATAGTGGTACTCCATAGTTCACCCTATTGCATTTACATGATATTCCACTCTATAGCATTTACATGATATGCTAAATATATTTTCATGTGACATTCTTTGGTACACATACCACTAAAATTCAATTGATTTCCATGTATAATATTCTCATTGCATGATCATAACACTTTGGCTAATCATGGTAAGGGTTATGCTCAATTGTATAGCCAAATTTCATAATACCTCTTTAGAGATCTCAATACATGGAAACGTTGATGTGTCAAACGGTTGTAGCACAATGTTTTATCCATTGTATTACAAATCATCTTTTTCAAATGAAGTTTTGAATATGTTTGAATCAATAAATAGACATGATTTACATTGGAACAATGCATTTTGAAGTTACTATCAAAAAAATCATTTTCATCAATACAAACAATAGCATCATTAAGATAGGCCTATTAATGGGACCTTGAAGGCCAAAAGAGTACCACATTTTAGGACAATGGTAGCAAAAGGATTATTTAATTACACTCATAAATACATGATACTATTAATATCAAGAGTAATTGCACCAAAATAAATGTTTTAGTTCAATGAGAGAAACATAGCTTGTATGCAAAAGAGAATATGTATACAAGATGAGTGGGCTTGAAGCAAAATGGGATTAGCGAGAAAATGGTGGGGACTAATAAATAGCACAAATTATTACATGGATGATGGAAGGCAAGGAGAAGGGGAGAACAAAATTGATAATGGATTGAAGTTTGGCAAAACATGCCTTCATATTTTGGTTTCAAAGGTTTGAGAAATGGTTGAAAGTTGGGGTTGCCAAAGGTCTATGTCCACCAGAGAATCAAGTTGAAAATCAAAACACCTTTCAAATGGAAAAGATTTAGGACTTAGGGCATAGTGTGAAGAATGCCCTCTTGTTTGATACATGTTGTTAAAGCCTCTAAAGGATTTCATGGGCCCATTTAAATTATGCATCTCAGATGCACGTAAACACACACACATGAGAGGGAGAGAGGATTTTGAAAGCATTCTAATGTGCATATTGAAACAAGAGAATAAGAGTATAAATTTCTTCTTATCTTTAAGCTGGACATTCAATAGAGAAAAAAACACAAAGGGAGAAATTTTTATTTCTTGCCTTTTGTATTGAAATCAATGAGAAATCACTATGGCTTCCTTTTGAGCAAACCAAAAACAACTTGTGATCTCTTCTTGTACTTTGCAACATGAATACTTGTTATTTATTTACATTCTAATGAGTTCGCTCAAAATTATAATAATAGCACAAATCATAGCACCATTAGTCTCGACTCTCCACACCTAGTTCTTTTTAGTACTCACGGTAACATCTTGAGTTACTTCATGGCACATGCAACATTTAATGGATCATACATACTTGATTGATCTCAAAAGTATGTGCATATTTGCGGTCAAAATCACAAGTACTACATGTTGGCCTCTATTAAAATAGTAGACACACAAGTTTTGATTTACGGATCACGTACTATTCTAATATTGATGCATTCCATTCTAAACCACAACAATAATTTTGTTTCATTCTCTTCTCCATTCTCAACAAGTGCATTATACTTGTCCAAGGAAAGACCCTTCTTTTTTGTTGCATTGAGTGAGCACTAAAATAAAAAACAATAACATTCTCGATTCTAGGGATCTTGTCCTTCATGAGATTGTTTGTTTCCTTACATGGTTGGTCATTGTTAAGTCAAAATTGTGGATAAGGCTATCGTCTTCATCCAATTGAAGTTCACTCACAGTTGTTAAAAAATGTGTATTCTATGTCTAGAATACACTGAAGTATTCTACACTTAAACTACATTTTAGAGCTGCCATTTTATAGTATTTCACATAATTTAGCATTCTACAAGTATTTAACATTTCCAAAAAGCCAAAAAAAGTTAAAAATTATTATTCTTAAAAAACTTAAAATTTAAGAAGTATTTAAGTTGTGTTAGAATTGGTCTACCCAATAACTCTTTGTATTCTCTAGAAACAACGGTGCAGATAAGTCTTTTCCAATCAAACCGTGCATCAAGAAATGTTATTTCAGGAGATATGGAGTGAAGTGGTAGCCACTCTAAAGAGTTAAAAGACAACCATTAGCCTTCATCCAACAATGGTCATCCTGAGTCTCCCTTTCTTGAGTCAATGGGCATCCACATAAGATGAAACTTCTTGTCCCTATTGGGATTTATATAACTAATGGAAGGAGTTTTTTTTTGGACAAAAAAGAAAAAAGAAGAAGATTCTACTTATTTAACATATCCTACACATATTCTACGTATTTAACATATTTTATCTATAGAATACATATTCTAAGTATTTTTTTACTCTATGCACATTGTATACCAAGTAATCTACATCAATGAGTACAAGTTGTTGATTCTCTATTTCAACATCTATTTCATTAGTTAAGGGCTACTATTCTGTTTCCACATTTATTTCATTAGATGAAGGCTACAATTGGTAGTGTTGCATTGGGGAGTGAAGAGGAAGAATAACAATGGCAAAGCGACGAGTGGCACCTTATTCGACGCACAAAGGGGGTTCCAGTGCAACTCCCCTCTATTCGCCTATCACCTCTCCCCATATTTCAAGTAGGTTCGCCTCACTCTCCTTGTCAAATCAAGATAGGATTTGAGTGTTGACAGAAATACAACGGCCGAAGACGGTCTCTCTAGTGGCGCGTATGGAAGGATCAAGGCCAAATAGGTTTGAATTGCATCATATGTTGTATGCGAACTTCCTAAAAGAAATTAACAATGTTGTGGACATCCAATTCATGGGCAAAGGATGTTACCATTTGGAGTTTATTGATCCTTCTTGTTGGTAAACAGGTCCCTCTGGATGGGAAGAGAAGCAACTAAATCGGATGGAGTGAATGAGTATTTCGGCCGAAGATCGAAATCGATTCAATAGTCAATTCGGAAGACTATAATTGTAAATAGTCTGAATGTGCCCCTTTTGGGCTATATTTATAAATAGCCTGAAAGTTGTTTTAGTATATAAGCAACTAGGGCAAACTTTATGAAAGTGTAGTTGATCATTGTTGTAAAGTTAGAATGAGGTAGTTGCCTCTGTAATTGTGAGCGAGAGAGAGAGAGAGAGAGAGAGAGAGAGAGAGAGAGAGAGAGAGAGAGAGAGAGAGAGTGTGTAACTTTGTAGTCGTCTGTCAGACGAAGGAGAACTCGAGGTCGTTGCTTCCGAGTTTCTTATTTGTACTTCTCCTTTATCATAGTGATCTGTTTCTTGGGGTTTGTGAACCCCCGTGGTTTTTCCCTTTCGGGTTTTCCACGTCAAACTCTGTGTCTTTGTGTTTCTTCGTTATTCTGTTTCCTCGTTTATTTGTCTGTGTATTGTCTATACCGATTCTTTGCACCCGAATACGAATGTAAAACTGGTTGTGGCCGGTCGATTCTAACAAAGTGGTATTAGAGTGATGGAAGACTCATTCAACGGCATGTTCAACTTAACTGGCTCCAACTACTCAGTGTGGAAGTCGAAGATGCAGGACATGCTCGTGTGCAAAGATCTCTGGTTGCCAGTGCAATTCGGAGATAAAAGGCCAAACAAGATCGATGCATCAACTTGGGAAGTCATGCATCTGAAGGCGGCAACATACATAAGGTGTTTTATAGACATGAGTCTATACAACAACTTTGATGAAGAGACGAGTGCCAACGTTCTCTAGAAGAAGATTAATGTGATGTTTGAAAACAAGAATGCCGTGAATAGAGTCTCAATTTTCCAGAAAATCGTGAGACTCCAGTATCAAGATGGCTCCAGCATGGCGGAGCACATTAATGCCTTCCACGGATTGATGAATCAAACCACCTCTCTAGAAGTACTTCTTGTCGACGAGGTATTAACAATGTTGTTGTTGGGATCCCTTCCGGACAATTGGGAAACACTGGTTATCACATTAGGCAACGCGGGACTGCAAGGGAAACACTTATCCCTAGAGCAGGTGAAGTCAAGCTTATTTAATGAAGAAGCTAGCCGGAAGGACCGAGAGTTCAATACCAACCCTAAGGTCCTTGTCATGAAAAGTGACAAGAATCGAGGAAGATGCCAAAATCAAAGTACCCAAAATCAAGATAAGTCGGGGACAAGGTCGAAGTCGAGGGGAAGGCCCACATGCTTCTATTGTGGGAAGCCGGGGCATTTCCAAAAGAATTGCCGACACTTTGAAAAGGAGAAAGGGGGAGCTGATGGTGTAGAGCCGAAGAAAATATCGGACAGAAAGAACACCTCAGTAATCGTTGTGAATGAAGAGGAGTTGTTGTTCATTAGTGAACAAAATGAGGTCAATCTCGCTGGCGAAGAATCGACATGGGTGGTTGATTCGGGTGTGTTGTTTCACCTAACCTCCGACTGAAAGTGCTTCTCATCATACAAGGGCGGAGACCACGGTCTCGTAAAAATGGGAAATGAAGGTGCATGCCGAATTGCTGGCATAGGAGATGTGTGTTTAATGACATCAACCAGGTGCAGCCTAGTGTTGAGTGATGTTCGACACGTTTCGGAAGTAAGATTGAATCTGATATCAGCCGGTCGATTGGATGACGAAGGCCAGGTAGCATCCGAAATGATTTCATGAAGTTAATAATTAGCCTTGTATAAGCATCGTTAATAATTAGGTATTTAACTATGTGAGTAGTTAATCACGTATGTGATTAAGCAACAAAAGATTATGTGATATGTGTGTGTATGTGTGTGAGAGGAAGACAGAGAGGAAGTTCCACTCGTGAACAATAAGATAAATGGGGGATGATTAACAAGAGTGTAGCTAAAGACCTTTCTCTATATTAATAAGCATCATCTAATACAAAAATACCCACAATGAGGTATATATAGCTCTTATGTGCAAGGGTGCAAATGTGTGAGGAGAATATAGGTACAAAGGTGTAAGTTTTATGTTAAATGTACTTGGGAGTGGAGGATTTAGAATGTATTCCACTTAAGTACAAGGTCCTATTTAAGGCTTTAAGGTCAACACACTAACTTACAAGATTCTATCTAGGTAACTACTAAGTTACGTGGTTGACTAAATGACTAAACTTAATTGAGCTTGATATCGCAACAAGCCTTATCAAGCAAGGTCCTCCAATGACCAAGTTGTCCACATATATTATGATAAACAGTTGTCCTCTGGAGTCGCTCCAAACGAACAGGGAATTGTCGGCCTTATACCGATTGATGGTGTCGTCAACATTATGCTTCACCTTGTATATCCACCAACAATCGATTGTTTTCTGGTGGGGTGATGAGGGGACGAGAACCCATGTCTCATTCTTGGAGAGTGCTTGCATCTCCTCATTCATCGCTTCGACCCATCGCGGGTCCTTAGCAGCTTCAGAACAGACTCCACCTTCATTATAAAGGCATAGTGATATGCCATGTAGTTGTTGTAGCCAAACCGACTGGCTACATTCTTTTCGCAGGTAGAGCCTTGAAGTTTCTCATCTGCTGTTGTGAACGCATTCTTCACTCAAGGTGTCCTCATGATAGGAGTATCATGGCATTTGAACTCACTATCGAGTGAGTGAGTCAATTCGTTATTGTTCGGATCTTTGTACTCTAGCATCTTGGCCTTCCCTTTGTCCATCTTCGAACTTGGCCAAGACGTGCTTTGGTCGCTCGGAGGCTCTTGTGGCCCATTGAGCCTAGTCGCAATTGGGTTTTGTTTTGTTATATGCCATGGTTGATCGTCATCTTCTATCTCTTGTTCAGCCGAATTTGGGTTGAATGGGATTGGTGTCGGAATCATCTTTGGTTCGTAAAACAATGTTGACTCATCGAAAATGACGTCACGACTTACTCGAACTTTTCGGGTAGATGGATTATAACATTTGTACTCCTTTTTTTCGAGTGACTACCCTACGAGGTAGCATTTCTCTGACTTGGGATCAAGCTTTTATCGCTTCTTGTTGGGAATATGTACATATCCAATTGAACTGAATATCTTGATGTGGCATAAATTCGACTTCTTCCCAAAAAACCTATCGTGGGGTGTGACATCGTGCACTCCCGATGTTGTGCACCGATTCATTAGATAGACGGCCATTATGGTTGTTTTTGCCCAGTACGACTTTGGCAAGTTCTTCTCCTTCATCATTGCCCTTGCTACCTCTAATATGTACTAATTCTTTAGTCTGATTCTTTCATTCAACTACTACGTTCTGTTGAGGTGTGTGTCGACAAGAGAACTCATGCTGAATTCCTTCTTGTCGAAGGTATGCTATGAAGGTGTCGGAGAAGTACTCTTTGCCTCCGTCTAATCGAAGGCACAATACATGTCGATTGGTTGCCTTTTTGACTTCCTTTTTAAATTTCTGAAAGTGTGAGAACACTTCACTCCTTTCCTGCATCGGATAAATCCAAGTGTGCCTGGAGAAGTTGTCGACGAAGGTGAAGTAGTATCCGTATCCATCGAATGTGGCCATTTGAGCCGGTCCCTACACGTTAGAGTGGACTATGTCTAGTAGGCCTTTGCACACATTCCTCTCTTTCGAGAACAATTCCCAATCTTGTTTGCCGAATTGGCAAGCTTCACATACACCTTTTTTGTAACAGGAGTCCGATGTCGACTCCTTTCGACTGCATGTCTTTGAGCTTCTGGAGATTGATGTGGCCGATCCTTTTATGCCATAGCTCTATGTTGGCGTCGGCTTTATGGCCCTTGGCAAACATTGTCGATTTTACCTCGTTCGGCTCGAGGATGAAAATTTGACCTTCCCTTCGACCATGACTCACGAGCGATAATTCGGCCTTTTCAATGAAGCAACCTCCATGTTTGAACCAGACTTGCATGCTTTGCTCCACGATCTGGTTGACCGAGACCAGATTCTTCATTATTGTTGGGACATGCAAACCATTCTTGATGTAGGTCTAGTTGCCCTCTTTGTTGAATGGGACATTGTCGACATTCTGAATGGGGTGAATTGTGTCATACCCTGTTTCCACATAGCCGGGTTGTTTGGGTTCTCTCAGGTCTCGAAACCATTCTTGGTGAGACGTTGTCATGAAGATTTTTGGCAACAGTGTGGAAATCGCGTGGAACGAGGGAAATGGAGAAGATGCAATATGCACACGTATGAAAGGAGTGATGGTTCGATGTGTATGTTAAGACATGAATGTGCACATGTAATGTGTGTTTAGGTGTTCATTACACAAATATATAAAATAAACCTAACACATACAATGAGGAGCAAGTAAGGGTTTGAACCTTACACCTCTAAGATAGGAGGCAATTGACATACCATTAGACTAGGTTATTTCCTTTAAAATTTATTTTCTTCATTGTACTTTTCACACGAACTACTACTACATGAGAGCTTGGATGAGGTACATGGTCATCATGCATTGCATGTGATGCATGAGCGCCAAATGACAATCATGCATTTCATGCATTGTATGCATGTACTACACCCTCACATGCACATATGCATGGGGGCATCTATATAAGAAGGAGAGGAAGGGAAAGAAAATCAAGGAAGGTATGCATTCAATAATAATTAATAAAGATTAGTTATCTTATTGGCAATGTGTCTTGTATCTCAACGTTGAAGTCAAAAGTTCAAACTAGGAATTGGGATTCCCGTCCGTATCTATCTATTAATCTATCTTTAATACTTCTCCCATGCACTAGTCCTTCCGCCGTTCCATTGTCTTGAATGATCCTTTTGATTCTCCATCACCACTTGCGGATAGAGGCCGGTGCTTGTCTACGCACGTGTAACGCACACATCGCAACGTTTGGCACATGTGTCACGTGCTTCATGACATCTTTATGGTGCGGTAAATATTCTCTCTCTCTCTCTCTCTCTCTCTCTCAGTCAACCCACACAGGCATCTTCGACAACAAGAATGACCCGATTGTAAACCTAAACAACGATCGGTTCCTTACAAGCACAAGTCACCCGATCCATCCTCCTTGGTCAAAGACCTCGGTGGTCCCATTCGATTGACTCGTAGGTGCGGATTTGCGCGACAACGTCATATGGTTCGAGGTGTCGAATACGGGTGTATAATGGACGTATTCACATTGTCCCATTGGACGCCCTAGGTTTAGGCTATTTCTGTAAATAGTGAAAAGGGAAGTTGCCGTAAGTCAACTAGTATTTAAACTGACTTTTGTAACCTATGTTAAGGTTGTTCACTTTATACTATGCATTATTGCAACTTTCTGAGAGAATAATACAAGTTACATACTCTTGTGCCTACCTTGCTGTCTCTCTTCTCTTTGTTCCATTGTTGATATTGTTTCATGATTCAGTTGTCTTGTGTTCTAAATCTATTTCTTTGTATTCTCTGAGGATCTTCATCTCAAAGAGTGTTGGGTTTGTTCTGCACCTAACGGTTGAATACAACACGAGGCACCCGAGTCGACAAACCATACGTCTTCTGTGTTGGACGTATTGGTTGGGCTGGAAGCCGTCATAGAATTTGCTCTATGCCCCATCACGAACATTCCGCCGCGATCGTTGTAGTCAGAATTTGAGGCGAAGTTGATAGATTGTTGGTTTGTGAAAGGCGACTCACTTTTCTTCTTTTGACACTCTACCTCATAGTGGCCGAATTTGCCACAATATCCGCACTAGACGATGTTGTTTTGTCGGCTTGGTCCAACATGATTTCCTTCCCTTCTTCCAGATGCTCTTTCTCGCGTGTTTGCGACATCTTGTCGATAGTAGAAGTCGTATTCATGGGGTTGTTCTTGGTTGTGTCAACCTCTTCTTCCACGACCGTGTCCCCTCCCTCCATTCGAGTTCGAATAGAGCATGTGTCCTTGTACATTGCCCCTTGTTCGGACGTGATTTTCTTCGACTAGTAGCATCCACTAGAGATCGAAGGAGGGAGGATTCTCCCTTGTGAGGACGGCTGACCCTATTGCGCTAAATCGAGGTGCTAGGCCACCGAGGCATATTTGCACCATTTCATCATCGTCAATGTTGACATTGATAGACTTGAGGGAATCGCACAACTCCTTGATCTTCAAGGTGTAGCTACCGATTAACATATCCCTATGTTGGATATTGTTCAACTCTTGACGAAGTTGAAGTTTTTGTGTGGTTGTGTTGGCTGCAAATATGTTTTTAAGGTTCCCTCATGCCTCCTTCGGCGTTTTGGCCTCTTGGATGTAGTCAAGCATGTGATCATGAATGCATGATGCAAGGTAGTACAACACACGATTTGACGCTTGCCCCCATGCAGGGTAGTCGATGTATGTTGGGTTTAGTTGCGTTTCTTGTGCTCCCTTGATATAACTCCAATAACCTTGGCCGACAAGGTATTGGTACATATTGTATCCCCAAGATGCAAAGTCATTTCTGTTAAGCTTTTCACTGGTGACAGAGCTACCCATCTGAGTGTTCATGATGGCCGATTTGTGACATCTTCTTCTCTGTGATACGAAATGTGCAGGGTTGCTGCTACAATGATCAATTGGTTCTTCGTGAATGTCGACGTAAGCACAACCCACGTGGATAGGCTTGGATCAAGCTACCAATCGCTCGGATACCCTATAAAGAATTGGGTGTGACTCTATACTACGGAAGAGGTGTGTGTGTGTGTGTTATGTAGTCACCTTCTCTCTATATTCTCTCACTACAACCACCTCTTGGGAAGGAGGTGGAGACTTAACTACCTAGTAATTATGTGTAATAGGACTTAACTTCTATGACACATTAGTTATGATATAAAGCGGTGGGATGTTCACACACTTGGCTATTCCTAAGGTGTGTTCACACACTAGGGAAGTTGAGTTTGATTGTTAATGCGATGTCACGGTTATCCGCGAGTACGTGTTGAAACGAGCGGGACCATCGGGGTCTTGGACCAAGGAGCCGGTAAGGGAAGAGAGATTATTTGGATAGGTTTCCAGATAACGTCGTCAGAGCGCGGTCCTAACACACTGGCTCGGATGTGCACACTGTTCCGGAACTATCGCCGGATAACGGACAACGAGCCCACGGGCTAGCGCACTCATGTATGCACACATGGATGTGAGGGACAAAGATAAAACTAGACCAAACTCAAGAGACACAGGAAACTTCAGAAAAGAAACAACAAATATATTTGATTAATCTCTAAATAGAGAGAGAGTTACAATCCGGACGCGGCCGCAAAGTAGAGCTTCGAGCTCTGCACACACACACACACACACACACACACACACACAGAATGATGAGGCTCTGGTAGGGAGCACATGAGCTTCCTACGCGAGCAGAGGCCTCACCTTCTTCCCCAAATCAGTATAGAGCGAAAACAGAGGGAACGATAGAGATCTAGATCTCAAACCGATAGCACTTCGTTCTCCAAAACGATGGATACCTTTTCTCTCTCTCAGTCCTCTCCTTTTATAGCTCAAGGAGAGGCCATTACATGGTCATAAAGACAACCGTTTTTGTCAGAGATCTTTCCCCACGATTTTCTCCCATCACACACACTTTATTCCTCTCTTTTTGTGGGATATTTAAAGTGCCCATTCAAGTCACTATGTCTAGTACTTATTAGTCCTATGTTATTTACAAGGTTTTATGCAAAGGCTTTGATTTATGCACATTCGCACACCCCTGTTCACATGCTCAACCTACTGGTTCTCCTTCTCGTGCGGAAATCCCCGTTCATAAGCGTCCAACCCCCTTTTTCTCTCGGTGGTAGGAATCCTTCATGACAATGAGCAATTACTTCTTTTGCCATGTTCAAATGGAAGACCACACTCATCGTTTTATACAATGTCTGATTGCTTGTTAGATTTGGAGTTACATTTCTCAAAGTTGGCAAGTTTTATGACGGTGTTAATTTGACTCCTAGATAGTGGATGGGTGTTTGCACAATTTACATAGGTTGACCCAAAATAAAAGAGATGGAGATCATTTTTCTATTTTTGAAGTATTGGGGATTGCATCATAATCAGGATATACGCAATGCTTTTTTTTGTATTTGACTCGAGGCACGGAGTGAACGCATAGATTTGTGAAAGTTCAAGGGAGTTCTAATGTGCCAATTATTTTCTTTACTGGAACAAGTGGAAATGCTTTCCTCTATTGGCAATTCATTCAACATGTTCCACAACCTAGTGTAAATAACGTTTTTTAAAGGCATTTATTAATATAACTTATAAGTTATAGTTAATGAAGAGAGAGGGTGACCTTATATAAAGCACCATTCTCCTACTTCATATAGTGTCGGTTGTGACTCCTTGTAATGCTACATTTTGTATCTCCTATTCTCCTTGTGAATATACACTTTCTTCTTGAGTATTCTATTTTCCACTCTATCTAATCCATATTGTGTTTTCTCTTCGCTTCTGTCTTTCCTCTCACACATACACATAACCCACATCTCTTCTGCTGCACAAGAATCGTATCCGATTCTTTACATGGTATCAGTGCGGTTTGGTAGCTCGATCTAGCCCATCCGTGTGTGTTCTGCTCTATGCCAACGTTCGAGAGGAACTGGTTCATCGCTATCGTAGTGTGACTACATAGCTCGTGTTCGAGAGAGAAGGAAAAGAAGAAAGAAAGCTTCATCGACAATGAATACTCAAATGGGGAGCGCTCTCCCTAGAGAGAAGAAGTTGAATCGAAACAACTTTGCATCTTGGTGTGTTGGGAGTACAAGATGCACCAATCCCATGTCGGTCAAGGATACTAGAGCTACATCAAAGGAGCACAAGAAAATCGACCCGACCCGAAGGACGCCGACTACTCAACATGGGAGCAAGCGGCGAGTCGAGTATGTATTGCTTTGCGACATGTGTTCACGACCACATGCTCGGCTACATTCGAGAAGCCGAGACACTGAAGGAAGCATGGGAGAATCTATAAAAGATTTTCGCCGCCAACACAACCGCGAGAAAGCTTCAACTACGCGAAGAGTTGGAGAACATCCAACAAAGGGATATGTCCATCACAAGCTACACCTTGAAGATCTAGGATTTTTGTGACTCACTCGGCTCAATAAGCGTCAATGTGGACGATGATGAGATGGTGCAAATATGGCCTGATGGCCTTGCACCACGGTTCGGCGCAATGAGGACCGCCGTACTAGCACGAGAGAATCCACTCTCTTTCTTCAGTCTTCAATCCATGTTGTTGGTAGAAGAAAACCATGTTTGAACAAGGTGCAACTTCTCGGAAGGCCACATGCTTTACTCACACTTGGATGGAGGCAGAGGACGTGGCCATGCAAGAAGAGGCCAATTCGGCCAAGGACGAGGTCCGATATACAAAAATAACTCCCAATTTCGGCAATAAGACGGAAGTCATCGAGGAACCTTCAGAAGAAGGGGGAGCTTCCATTCTGGTCCGAGCCGACAAATCTCAATTGAATGCGGATATTGCGGCAAAATCGGCCACCATGAAGAAGAGTGCTGAAAGAAGATGCGCGAGTCGGCTTCCACTAGCCGACAACTCACCAATTACGCCACCAACTCTGACTATGACGATCAATGATGGCGGAATGTTTGTGATGAGACATAGAGAAAATTCTATGTCGGCCTCTATTTCGAATAGCGCATCTAGTTCGAAAGATGTATGGTTCGTCGACTCCGGTGCCTTGAACTATATGACGTCTCATCAAGAATGGTTTCGAGAACTTCGAGAGCCGGACCAACCCGGCTATGTCAAAACCGGAGACGCCGACATCTCACCAATTACGCCACCAACTCCGACTATGACGATCATGGTGGAATGTTCATGATGAGACATAGAGCAAATTCTATGTCAACTTCTACTTCGAATAGCACATCTAGGTCAGAAGATGTATGGTTCGTCGACTCCGGTGCCTCGAACCATATGACATCTCATCAAGAATGGTTCCAAGAACTTCGAGAGCCGGACCGACCCGGGTATGTCAAAACCGAAGACGACACTACTCATCCGATTCGACACATCAGCAATGTTCCATTCGGAAAAGAAGGTAAGCAAACTTATATTAAGAATGTCTTACATGTACCAACCATTACGAAAAATTTGGTCTCCGTCGGCCAAATTGTTGAGCAGGGGATGCAAGTTCGATTTAATCAAGGCGGTTGCTTCATCGAAAAAGAGGGTCGACTCATCGCTCGTGGACGAAGAGAGGGCCGAATGTTCATTCTCGACTCGCATGAGATGAAATCGGCCATGTTTGCAAAATGCACGAAAGCCGACACCGACATAGAGTTGTGGCATAAGCGGATTTGCCACATCAACCTCCAAAAGCTCAAGGCAATGCAATTGAAAGGAGTCGTCATCGGACTCCTGACCTTCAAAGAGAAAGAGATTGAAGGCATATGTGCAACATGCCAATTCGGCAAGCAACATTGGCACCCATTTCTGAAGGAGAGAAACATGCGCAAAGGCGTACTCGACATAATTCATTCCGATGTATGGGGTTCGGCTCAGACGGCTACATTCGGTGGATGTCGATATTACGTGGCCTTCATCGACGACTGTGCTTGGATGTACCCCATGCGGCAAAAGAGTGAAGTGTTGGAACACTTCCAAAAATTCAAGAGTGAAGTCGAGAAAGCCACGGGCTGACATGTATGATGTCTTCGGTCGAATGGAGGAAAGGAGTACTTCTCCGACGAATTTTCGGCTTTTCTACGGAAAGAAGGAGTTCGGCGAGAGTTTTCGTGTCGACATACGCCACAACAGAATGGAGTAGCCGAATGAAAGAATCGGCACATCCTCGAAGTAGCACGGGCCATGACGAACGAAAAGCACATGCTGAAGTAATATTGGGCCGAAGCAATGAATATTGCTGTCTACCTCATGAATCGGTGCACGACATCCAGAGTGCATGAGGTTACCCTGCACGATAAGTATTTCAGAAAGAAGTCGGATCTATCACATGTTCGAATATTCGGCTCCATTGCATACGTGCACATCCCCGACGAGAAGTGACAAAAGCTCGACCCGAAGTCAGAGAAATGTATCCTCGTAGGATACTCACTGGAGCAAAAGGGGTACAAGTGCTATAACCCCTCTATCCAAAAAGTTTGAGCAAGTCGAGACGTCGTTTTCGATGAGTCAACATCTTGTTACGCACTAGAGACAACTTGAAGTTTGATCCTGCACGTCCTAGAATCTGCCGAACAAGAGATACAAGAAGAAAGTAAACTTGAACACATGTTCGAAGAAAGCCTGAGTATGACAAGGCTTAGTGGGCCACAAGAGCCTCCGAGCGATCAAAGGCTAACTCGGTCGAGTCCGAAGCTGAACAAAGGGAAGGCCAAAATGCCGGAATATGAAGATCAAATCGAAATCGAGACGACTCACTCCCTCGATAGTGTGTTCGAAGGCCTCGACATTCGGACAAATGGAGCGAAGAAAGCCTTAGTATCCGCAAATGAGAAGCTCCGCCGGTCCACCCGAGAAAAGAACCCGGTAAGCCGATTCGGCTACGATGAGTATATGGCGTACCATTACGCTTTTATGATGAAGGTAGCGATTGTACGAGAGCTGGAAATGTTTTTCGAAGCCGTGAAGGACCCCAGATGGGTTGAAGCAATGAATGAGGAGATGCAAGCACTCTCCAAAAATGAGACATTGGATCTCATCCCTTCTTCACCTCACCAAAAGGCGATCTGTTGTCGATGGATATTCAAAGTCAAATATAATGCATAAGGTTCTGTAAACCGCTACAAAGCTCGACTCGTAGCGAAAGGATATGCATAGACACATGGAGTCGACTACGAAGAGACATTTTTCCTGATGGCAAAGATGACGACTGTGCGAATCGTGATCGCACTCGTAGTAGCAAAAGGGTGGTACCTCCATCAAATGGATGTAAAGAATGCCTTACTTCAAGGAGAATTAGAAGAAGAGGTGTACATGGTACAACCACCGGGCTTCGAATCGAGCATCCATTCGAAAGCAGTCTGCCGATTGAAGAAGCCACTCTACGGTCTTAAGCAAGCACCGCGTGCTTACCACTCGAAGATAACACAATATCCTCATCGTATTGGCTTTCGAATGTCGAAATCCGACAACTCCCTCTACACAAGAAGCGAATCGAGAAGTCTGATTGTCATCCTTCTATATGTGGATGATCTGGTCATTGGAGGTGAGCATCTAGTCTACATCAACAAGGTCAAGTCCCTCCTCTCCAACAAATTCGAGATGACAGACATGAAAGAGCTCCATTACTTCCTTGGCATCGATGTAATTTGGACTCCGACCGACAATATGATCTCCCAACGGCACTACATCCTCAACTTGTTATATAAGTTCGGGATGACGGAGTGCAAATCTGTGGCAACCCCTCTTGATCGAAACCTCAAACTAGACGCTAACTCCGGCACAGACGAGTGCGAGTCGACTCAGTATCGACAACTGATTGGGAGTCTCATCTATCTCACGATCACTCGACTTGACCTCAACTATCCGGTCGGCCTCCTTAGCCAAATCATGCAAACTCCGCAATATATTCATTTCGATTGTGCTAAGCGAGTATTACAATACGTGAGCAGTATTTATCTGGCTCGGAACCTAATGTTCCACGCATGCATAAAGCATATCGAAGTGCATTATCACTTCATTCAATAGCACGTTCAGGCCAGAGATGTCGACCTTCAACACATCAACACAAATATTCAAACAACGGATATCTTCACCAAATCCCTATGAGCCGACAAGCTTCAACAATTCATGTCAGACCTTAGATTGACAATCGTGACCTGCCAAGCTTGAGGGGAGTACAAGAGAGAACCGAAGATCGTCCAAACCGGGTATGAGCCGAAGCGGACACCGGAGATCGTCCAAACCGGATACCAACCAAAGCGGACATCAACCCAAAGGAACCAACCCGAGTTGAGCTTGAGGGGGCGTGTTGAGAATCAAGCTCAACCTAGTGCAACATGTGAACACACCCTTTGAGAATCTATGATCACTCAAAGGTCAAAAGTCACACCACTACTCTCTACACATTAACTATGTGTCATAGAATCATATTCTAAGACACATATAATTCCATATTCCCCATGATTATGAGTCTTCACATTCCCGGAGAGAGAGTAGTTGTTTTAGTGAGTTAATGAAGAGAGAGGGTGACCTTATATAAAGCACCCTTCTTCTACTTCATATAGTGTTGGTTGTGACTCCTTGTAATGCTACATTTTGTATCTCATATTCTCCTTGTGAATATACACTTTCTTCTTGAGTATTCTATTTTCCATTCTATCTAATCTATATTGTGTTTCCTCTTCTCTTCTCTCTTTCCTCTCACACATACACGTAACACACATCTCTTATGCTACACAAGAATCATATCCGATTCTTTACAATTATAACTTATATGATATATTGTGAAATCCACATAAGAGATCTAAACCAACCTACTTAGCTTCTTACTTCTTGCTCAATTTATAGTTGATACAAAAGTACCCATTTGGGTTGGCTTAGCTAAAAAGGGCGTGCTAAAAGGGCGGGTCGGCTTAGGTACATGCATCCTAAAAAGGGTGTGCTAAAAGGGTGGCACAAAGGAACGCCTATGATATATCTAAGAAACTAAAAAGTCAGAACTTTATGAACTCTCTTTTTTCTAACGAATATTTTTCATGCATGCGTATGCGTATGCATTCGTATGGTAACGTCCACGAATGCGAATATTTCAAATCTATGAATATAATTGTGTGTGTTTTTCACCCAGAGAGAGAGAGAGAGACAGAGACAGAGATAGAGACAGACAGACAGAGAGAGAGAGAGAGAGAGAGAGGGAGGGAACAGGGCATTTTGCTTGCTACCTCACAGATATTCGAACACCATGTTTAGGGTCTCCTGCCATAGCCTTTAGAGAAAGAAGCAATGCTATCGGAAGTGAAGAGAGTGCGCATCATGGCACAGCCCCAGAGGATAGGTGAAGACGAAGAAGCAAAGGCAAGTCTCTCACCTCTGCTTTCATTTGCTTTCTTCCATGAAGATGCTTCTTGTTTAGGTTGTTGCTTAGTGAAAAACCTAAAAAAAAGGGAAAAGAAGAAAGCCAACGAACTTTGGAGTTTAGAAGATCAACATTTTGATTCCTGTGTAAATACGGAAGATTTTAGGAAGTAAAACATCTACTAGACTATAGAGTTTGGAAGATCAACATTTTGATTTCTATATCAAAGTAGTGTCATCCATCTCTTTCATCTGTGCGCCGTTTGTGGCCAAAAGTTAAACTGAAAAGCAGTTGAAAAGCAATGTGGTTAAAAAGTAAAAGTAAAAACTGTTTGAGGCATCCGTCTCTTTGATCCGTGTGCTGGTTTGTGAGCAATTTGATAAAAAAGTAATTTGAAAAGAAATCCTAAAAGCAAAAAGAATTGTCCAGTCCATGCTATCCCTTTCACCCACTTATTAGTTGTGGCCAAAAGGATCACAAACAAGCAATATTGTCACAAAGTAAAAGAAAAAGGCATCCAAAAACAAAAGAACCTTCTGTGCAAAAACATAAAAATGAAAAAATTTGCATTTCTAGTTTATATTTATTGTTTTGAATGCCATTTCTTCATCCACTAGCTAGGAATAACAACAACGAATATGTCAGAACTCAGATACTCAACATTTGGTAATAACTGTGACTAGTGGATAAACATAATGCTGGGTTCATATACATATATATGTGTGTATACAATTATTTGTTCACAGATGAATTCCGGATACACATATTTGAGTGAAATCAGTAATTTTTGTAAGGTTTTGTAACTCCATGAAGAGCTTTTATGCCTTTAAACTTTGTAATTTGTATATAATCCTTTGGTTACTTGCAGGTGAAAGTCTGTGATATTTGTGGGGATGCTGGATATGGTGATCAACTTTCAATCTGTAGTGTTTGTAATGAAGGAGCTGAGCATATGTTAGTATCAGTTCAAGTTTATGTATGATACACACTCATTTAAAACATAAGCTATGTAGGATGAAAGAAGCAACCTTATAATATTATTTTATTTAAACACTATGACTGCATTTTCTAGAAATGTATTTATGAGTTGTCAGCAATTTTTTATTTCTGTAGATATTGCATGGAGAGAAGGTTGGAGACCCTTCCTAAGTATTGGATTTGCATGGAATGCCAAATGAAAAAGAAAAAGAAGAAAGAGGACGAAAGTAGTGATAAAAATGCTACAATAGTAGACATGATTGCATGCGTTAAAGATTCGCATATAGGTTCATGTTTGACTAGGGGTGCAATCAATGCATCTGACATTAAACCATCAAGGCCGAAGGTAGATAAAATTATCATTATAAATGTAGATAATGATTCAATGGGTGTTTCGCTTTCACAAGATGTGCATAGTGAGCCCTCAGGTCTTTTGGATAATCCAATGGCTGGGCCAAACAATGACACCTTAGAGAGAGATCGTGTTTCTTCCATGAAAATGTCAAGGAATAAGTCTGCTATTGGTTCATCTGCCTCTAGACCAATTCCTTCACAAGTTGGTGATAAAGAGATGTCATTTTTGCTTCCGTCTAGGCCAAAAAACCTTGCAGAGAAAAATGTGATCTCTACAAAGAAAGATGGAAATTTATTCCATATAAAGAAAAAGGAAAATATCCAAGTCTTTCGAGATAATGAAGGGGTGAATGCTAGAAAAAATCCTCAAACACGAGATGGTATGCTAATACTCACTACAGTAGGCCCCACTGCAATAAAAAAATAAAATCCATAGTTTATTATGTCTATATATGGTTCGTAACGTGCACATTGTGTGCTAATGATGATCTTCAATTGTGGAACAGATTCATACATGAGAAAAATATCAGAGGCCTTTGATTGTTTGAAAGAAAGCAGTACTAACGAGAAAATAACATCTATAAGATGCAATATGTGTTGTCAAATGGGGCATGCTATGGAAAACTGCAGTTTTTCTTCAGATGGAACAAAAGCTATTTTTTCAAAGAATTTGCTTGCAAAAGAATCAAATGACAATAATCACAGAAGAGGTTTTCAATGCAATAAAGTACCAATGAGGCAAGAAAGATTCGATACCGATGAATCAGAAGAAAATAAAGTCAGTTCTGGGATACTATACACAGACTTTGGAAACAACATGTTTCATAACAAATATAGCTTGGATAAAGAAACAGTAGACATGTCTTATGGCGACTCTGTTTCAGATATAGGAGCAATTCCCGATATTCAAGTTTTATGGAGGTATACCCTCTTTTCTTCCACATTTTTGTGCTTTAGTTTTTAACGCTAGATTTGATGAATTTCTTTTGCCACACACACACACACGTATATGTAGTGGATCTTTCATTGTTAATTTCGACACGACTTTCCGGAAGTCTTACAAGGGACTGCAAGCATATCCTTCTAATAGAGCAAACCCTAAAGTGTATGAAGTTATGAAGAGGTTACCCAACGTATTAGAGTTGGAAGAGTTACAAAGAGGTTTGGAAACCAATTCATGGCCAAACTCATTTGAGAAGTTTCCACCAAGTAGCAACAATATTGGAGTATACTTTTTCCCTATCGACATCAGAAGGTTTGGAGTAACTAATTTTTTTTCTGTTATTTACAATTGTTTGTGCATGGTTAGCCTACTTTTTATGTTTCGTATGGCTCTCAGTCATGATCTATGGTACAAACCATTATTGGATCGTATGTCTTCGAAAGATCTTGTCTTGAGGAAAGAGTTGGATGTTGCACAACTTCTCATATATCCTTCAGTTCTCTTGCCTAAATCTGAGCAAAGTAAGGAGTTTGTTGTTTGTGTTGTTTTCTTTATTTGTTATTTCGTAACATCCAATTTTTATGCTTTGATGCTTGTTGGTTGGTCCTAGGTTGGAATGATAGGCACTTCCTATGGGGAATATTCAGAACTCACAAGGTTGTTCGTGAATGAAGTACTTGAGAAGTATGGATGATGAATCATGGAAAGGCTCTAACATTGGTATAAAGAAGTCTTTGTATCATGGAATGGAAGTGTGTACTTGTATGATTTACTTATAAATGGCAGAAAAAATGGAAGTAGAGATGAGTATATTTCATTCATTAAGAACATCTGATGATATTTTGTCTATAAGAACATCTGATAATATTTTGTTTGTAAGACCATCTTATGATATTTTGTCTGTAAGAACATTTGATAATCTTTTATTTGTAAGACCATCTGATGATCTTAAGAACTCGATGTCATGGGATTGGCTTCCATAACCATTATAAGCGGAACAGTATTTGATGAAATTAGTGAGAAAAGTGATGAATAACTGAAAAAAGGCAACATATATGATCATTGTTTCTATATTTTTGTGGTAAACTTAATTTATCTCCTTTCGATTGACAAATTCTTTACTTGTAGTTGGAATTAGTGAGATGTCAATATTATTTCATCATTGCATCATTCTGCTGATGAAGACATGAATACCACCTCGGCTTCAATTGAACAAAATGCAAGAGGCCCTGGTTTTGTTCTTGCTATGTCATAGCGAGGTTAAAGACATGCTATGTTCCTTTCTGTTCTGATAAGAATGTGGGAAAGACATTTAACCATGTTAACTTTGGGGGCTTATTTCAGTAAGAAAGAAACAAGGTAAAGCTTTTGAAGGTGCAAACCCTGCTTTGGATGTCAAGATCAAGTATGTGAATATATTCATTAGTCAACGTGAACCTTTAGTGCCATTACTGGAGGATAGCGAGCCAACACGCACACACTTAATCTACAATGTCAAGAAATACTTCAGCAAGGATGCAAATCACAAGGGCATGTGGGAGGCTATATGATGACCAAGGCAACGTCTTCAATCATGGACACACTACTCTTAACTCTAGGATCACAAACACAGTATGGAGGATGTACAAGGTGTGGTTGAGATAGTTGATCAGTATAAAGGAAAAAGATTGGTTCAGAATGTTGCAAAGATGTTGATTGGTATGAAGGACAGATTGGTTGATTGGTAAGAGGTTGTGCAAAGTGTGGTTGAGCATCATTTCAACTGTAAACAAAGATTGGTTGGGCTGAACAAGGTTCTCCTTTTCTTGAAGATTGTCAAATGGAAATGAGAGGATGAAATTTGGCATCTTACTAGAAGGCAATGATGAGATTCCAATTATCTTATGGAAAACAGGGAATTTGTGGTAGAAACATGCTACCATAAACTAATGTAATGACACGAGAAAGTAATGTATTAGGATCTCTTTGGTATTGTAAATCAATCTAAGAGTGACAAGCTTGTGCATAATGAGTAGTTAAGTGGGTTAACGAGTAAGGAGTAAAGGGATTCAAGATAAAAAAGCAAAACCATGAGCAAGCAAGGGCAACCTAATCTTGACTAGAGTTAACAAAATGAGGCCACCTTACAAGAGTATTTCAATGCTCAGCATGGATGACACTGACAAAGAGATAGAATAAAAGCATAAAGAGAACAATGAAGACATCAAGGAGGCCAATGAGAAGGCCCAAATGAAGCTTAAAGTGACGAGCAAAGGTGATGCGATGACTAATGCTTTTAGCTCATTGAGAAGTGATGATGGAAAGAAAATTTTGAAGAGGTGCAGGAATGCAAGAAAGAGGAAAAACAAGGAGTTTGGGGGATAGCTCGGACAATGATTCTAAAAGAGTTAGAATAAAAACATAGAGAAGAATGAAGACATCAAGGAGGCCAATGAGATGGCTCCAATGAAGTATAAACTAAAGACCAAAGGTGATGAGATGACAAATGTCTTTAGCTCATTGAGAAGTGACTATGACAAGGAAAATTTGAAGAGGTCAAGGAGTGCAAGAAAGAGGAAAACAAGGAGTTTGGGGATAGTTCGAACGATGTTACATTTGAGTATCTTCAAAGCTTTGTGCCCAATATCCACCATGCTTGAAAAAGAAAGGATAAATTTAGTGTTAATTCAGAGGACACAATGACTAGCATCTTTGAAACTTCCTACCTAAGCTTCACTATGCTTGGGCAAGCGAGGATCGTGGCAATAGTCATGATGATGCAATGACTAGCATCTCCCAAGTGCCCAAGCTTCAATGTATTGGAGAAAGAAAGAATAGAATATGAGGGAAAAGATGTGGAAAGACATAATCAAACCCAAAAACTTTGAGAGCAAGAAGTTGAAACAATCTAGTCAATGGCATGAAAATCATCATCGAAGCTTTTGAATAAAGTTAGAAGATGCTCCAAAAGGAGGAGAATGAAGATACAAAGAAAGAAATTGAGGGAAACATGAAGTTCGAGGAAGACCAAGTGAGTTAGGGAAGTTTGACATGTGTCCCACGTGACATCACTAGCACTTTGAGCACAAGTCACACCATGAGTTAGGGAGACGAGAGGAATGACAAAAAGGTGAATGGGAGGTATGATACCCTAGGGGATTATAAAGAGTTCAAGAGTCCCTAAAGATGAGCAAATATGTTTGAGAGATAAAAATGAGAATATCGTCAACGTTGTAGAACCAACTTACAAGGAACTTTAATATCAAACAAAAAGAGAGCAGAGAAAGGTAAAATGTGTAGACTAAAATGAGCAATTGAAGGATGAACAAAGAAGAAGATATTGGGATAATCATGGTTAATGCCTCACTAAATGCTAGTAAATCCACTTTTGGACAGCAAGAGAGCTCATCTAGGGCTATAAAATGTGTGTGTGTGAAAGGTACCCCAACCATAGCTTCTAAGTGGTGTAACTCATGTTCCCTTATCTTCTTAATTGTTTCTACACCAAGAGTTACTTTTAGTCCCGACATCTCCGGGTGTTTGGTTGTTCTTTGGTTTTCTAATTCAAACAAGCTGACAGGTGCAGGTGTGTCCACATTCATTGTCTCCCCTTGTCCCTGAAAAATTTTATTGGTTACATGTTGGTGAATATTAGAAAGGTTATGGTTAACATTTTGTAACTTATTATCTCTATGTTGTTTTAGCTCTAAGATATAGCTACCTATTTTTTTTATATCTAGGGTATCTAAAAGTTTCAAGAGGGTGGGAGAGGGTCCTAGTAACTTGTTACTATTTTGCCCTTATCTCGGCATAAGTTGGACACTTGCATGTAAAGCAATATTCATCCCCTATCGCTATGTGACATAATCTACATATCCTTTCCTCTCTAGGGACTCCATTAGTACAACCCCTCTCAATCTCAAGTTCGTGAGATGATATTTTAAGTTGTCCAATAACAACCCTTAGTGAGTTAAGAATGTATCTTACATATTTTGCTAATGTAAAAAAACCGAAGTGCATGAAGTGTTCCTTATAGTACAACATTTTAGATAGGAGTGACTCTAGTGGGTTGATCCATGTATATCAATTGTAAATGTGCCATATTTCTTGGCATATTACTTTAGTATAGTTCTCATGAGAGAATAAAGTTTTATTAGTCTCGTGGTTGTACCTAAAAGGAGGTAGGTTATTAATTTTTAGCTCGTCTGCAAGAAGCCATCTCACCACAATGTTATACAAAGAGCTAGTATCTTTGGACTCATAGCGTGATTGAGATGCCTCAAACACTTGACAAGATATCTTGTGATTGGCTATGTATTATATGAATAAAAACTACAAGTTGGAAAAGTGTTTCTATAATGTGAGCTCTAGTCTAATAAATGTCATGTGGCATTATCAATTTGCTTCGGATTTGACGTGATAACATTGTTGCCAATGGTCTCTATAATTGCATCCACATGAAAGATGGTAGCCCTGGAGGCCAAACAATTGATGCATACATGAGGTAAGGGGTCGCTAATGAGTTGACGAGCCACCCCTTAGTTCATGGCTCTTGAAAGTTTGCCTAGTGGCATTGTCTCTCTAAGGGTGAGAGGGATGCATATCTTCTCATTAGTCTTATTTTCTAAGACCAAATTTGGTCCATGAGACAATTTGTTACAACAAAATGGGATGTGTACCTAACATTGAAAATAAAAAATAAAAAATCATAGATAAAAGAGTTCTAGTATTGTACAAAAGGTGTTATGGGGTAACATATTTTATAAAGGAAATGGTTATGTGTTGGGCCTCGTTTTATTTCCATCCAAGTATCTTGAAAAAGAGTGGGAGTTCAAAGGGTTTCAATGTGGGTGTTGCACGTGGTCCCAATGCAAAAGGTACCCCGACCATAGCTTCTAGGCAATGTAACTCACGTTCCCTTATCTTCTTAATTGCTTCTACACAATGAGTGACTTTGAGGCCTTAAGATATATAAACTTAATGATGTTTTAGTTCTAAGATATATCTAGCTAGTTTCTTTATATCTTGGGTATCTAATAGTTTGGAGAGGGTGGAAGAGGGCCCTACTATGTCTTGGTATTTTTCCCTTATCTCTACGTAAGTTGTGTTGGAGACATCCATTATATGACTGTATTCAACAAGTTGGACACTTGCATGTAAAGCGAAACTCATCCTCTATGTCTATGTAAAATAATCTACATATCCTTTCCTCTTTGGGGACTCCCTTAGCACGACCATTCTCAACCTCAAGTGGTCTCATGGTTGTACCTAAGAGGAGGAAGGTTACTAATGTCTAGGCCGTTTGCAAAAAGCCAACTTACCCTAGTGCTATACTAGAGAGAGAGAGAGAAAGAGATAGATTATATTATCGTCTTTAGAGGTCAAATATGACCTATGAGACAAAAAATATTACATTTCACGTGATACGTTTGAAAGTGAGTAATGACTCTCGATGTTCAAGAACTTTACCAATGAATGTTGTAATCGAGAGTGCACATTGTGGTTGTGAGAGAAATTTGTGCAAGGATTGGGTTTAGTCGAAGAGATGTGGAAAGCATGGTCGAATATGATCAAAGGTAGAGCATTGTATGTTGAAAGTGTGATACTTAGACTTGCGAACTTGTTTAGGGCAAAGTGCATAACCGACCACTCTCATCACTTGTGCCCCAACACCCTATTTCACATCGCAATGCATTTGAGCTAAGTCGCATGGAAGCAATGGTTCGAATGGTAGATAATGGGATAGGCTCTAACATGTATCGATGTGTACGGTTCCCCCGTTCCGCAAAGAATATGGTTTTGTAGTTAGGTGCAATATGTGTAGTATAATGCGTGAAGCGTGAGCGTCCACATTTGTCCCATGCCATGATAACACCGATTCATTTAGAACAGGTAATATGTCGCAATTTAAGAACAGTCCATCCAAAAAAGGCACAAAGTAGGTCATTTCACAAAAAGGACCATCGCATGCGTAAAGGGTTTTGGAAATTGAATCAAAATATATTGATTTATACCATGTCCAAAAATTTAGGACTTTCAAAAGATGCCCCTAATAATCGACACGTGAAATTTACAGAAGAACATACAAAAATTACAAAATGACTAACATGTATATTTATACATATTTGTGAATCACCATATTGATGTAACATACAATATTTACATTTCATATATGAGATCCATCACTTCCCAGAGATACGCCTTCCCCTTCAGACCCACCCGATGAACTAGAAGAGCTTTGCGAGGTCTCATCCTCATCATTACTAGCAACTGATGCATTGTCTTCATCCAATTGCAATCCAACGTCACTGTGATTATGAGACATAGTCCTTGTTCGTCTCTATGTTTTGTCAACAGGCACATCTGGGATCTTCTCTTTTATTATCTTGATTGTAGTCTATCTTAGATGGCTTGTTTTGGTCAAGGAGAAGTCATACACAAGTATGTCGACATGATCAAGTGCTAGACTAGATGTGCTTGGTAAATTCTTTCTTCTTCGCTTTCTGCTTGTGCCTTCAACATCCTTAACCATCTCTAAAGAGTACTTCCCAGTAAATGCATATTTGGAAGAGGTATGATACCAATGAACCATAATAGACTTTACTTGATTGCCTTCATCATCCTTAATAATTTCAATGATTTTGGCAATCCAAAAGGGATGGCCCAACTTATCACCCCCAACTGATGTTGCAACCAACATACCAACTTGTAGCTCATGTAGATTGCCTTGCCACCTCGCCTCTGCAACATGTGATAATCTTGGTCCTACGTAAATATCTCTTTGTCATGGACGAACTAGATTATTCAATTCAAGATTATCTAGTTGTTGTAAAGGAGTCGTGCTTGCCATTGATGGGCCACCAAGGGCCCATTCAAATTGATTTTGTAGTGGCCAGTACCCTGTAAAGTGGGTATCTAATATTGTATGTTGATGATTAAAGAAGACATCCCACCAATACACATCCTGATCACCATCATACTTTTTTATTTGCTCAATATTTTTTTTGTTTTTCCTCAAGGCACCGCATCCAATATATCTTTTTCTCTTCAATTGAACTACCAACAACCAATCTTTTATGGTTGTCATAGGGCATTTGCTCAGCACCATAGATTATTGCATCTGGGAAATGCAATAAGAGCCTACATCCGTCTTGTGGCTCCCATTGTGAACTAGATGAGTATTGTTTGGCATACAACATGGTCTGGTTGTGACCGACCACACCTTTTTGGATGAGGAAGACGTGGTTAAAACTTATATTATTAAGCGGAGCAAGAACCCTACATCCAGTCCCATCACCATTCAAACAAGAGCGCTTGAAATCATATACTTCATCTAAATGTTGCACATCTGGCTTGGGGGTATAAGCTTCGACAATCAACCTTGATCGCATAGGAAGTGTGAAAGCATCGGGCCTCGCTAATTTCTTGGAGAACCTACTAAATATTTGATCTATGTGATCATGTGTATGACCAACTAGCAAGAAGTTGACCTTAATATTTTGGAAAATACCCTTGTCTACTAACATGCTCAGGTAACCAAACATAGTTGAGTTCTTGTTTTCTCTCGCTGTGTTGTCAAGTTGCATGTATAGTACTGGTGGGAGTAAACCTTGCCAATTCTGCAGAACTCTTTGCATGACTTGGAACACAATCCACCCTCAGTCCTTCGGGGTAGCTTATAAGGTGATCGTGGTGCAAGGGAATAGGGATGCGTAGTGCGTGATTTGTAAGCCATAAGGGGGAATGGCTACAACTGAACCTCCATAGGAGCGTAGTTATCCAACGTGTACTTACCTTGTGTTTACTAGAACACAGTCGTGTACAGAGAACGGGAACGAAAACAAGAGACCAATAGACAGAATACCAAGATCAGAGAAGATAAAACTATATTAAAACGGTGCTCTTACAATACGCTAGCTGTTTACAATGTTCTTTCACCCTTTATATACGCAGGGCTTCTTATCGGTTACGCTTCCTGCGTGAATCGTTAGACACATTACTTTAACACCCCTAATATACTAATCTATTTACGATGCGTTATGGACAGTGGTTACAATTCCAGCGGACAACAGACTGTAACTGTAAGATTAGGGTCGTTGTGGATATTTGGATAAGTTAAGAACATTTGAGGCCTTATTGTTTGACAATACAAAAGACATCCTACTATGTGCATCTGCACTAGGCATTCATCTCCAATATCCTCAGGCAATCTTCGAAAATGTGACAAACAAGTTTTCTTCCGATCCATCCCATCTATAATCAAGCACATCTATCTTTCTGACGATTGAAGCGCTTTTTGACGATGGTGCATAGCTTTAGATCTTTCCAACACTTGGGTTTCTCGATGCTCTCTCAATAAAGCCTTATATTTTGTTATTTCTTCATCTATTATCCCACTCTTTGCCAAGCTTTTTAAACTCGTGCAGATCGAACAAATACCCATCCGGACCTTGCGGGGTATGACCACATTGTTAAACTTCGATCTCCATAAACGATTGAAATGCCTATATTGTATATAAGCTACACTTTCCAATAACATGTCATCCTTATAGGCTTGGTATACCTCACGACGAGTGAAGTTATCTTACAAATGTAACCTTCTAATGGTGGGCATAACATCACATTGCTTCGAGAAATAAATCTCCATCCATCTAACAACATGTTGCCCAATTAGGCCCTTATATGAAGATTCTCTATTGTTGAAAGACACCCACCACCCCTTCAGTAATCGATGTTGAATTCTCTGTAGCCTCATGTTCCAAATGCTATAAGAAATTTTAAAAGCAACTCTACAACTCTCCGTAGTAAGTGAAAGGTAGTATTCCACCTGTTGAGAACATGACACTGCCAGATGGTCCTTAACAAGTTGCATATTGGCAATCAAGAATGTATCTTGTTCGTCGCCATTGAGAGACAAAAACTTTTGTCGCAACCCCTGCAAGTTTGCCTTTCCAAATATTGATAGAAAAAGGCTCCCACAACATACCTTGCATATGTCAATTGAAATTTGTCGATCCGAACACAAAAAATTATATCATTTAACACTCACTTGTCAAGGAACTCTTTGAAAATTTAGAGGCTTATTGACACAGTCTTCGGTAGCATTCGATAAACTAGATTTGACATGAGTTGTATCTAATTTAATATATCTTGTTTTACCTATGTTTAATGGCTCTATCGAAAAAATTGACGTCGAGCTTTGCTCTTGATCGTTGTTGGTCTTAACATGGCACCTTTTATTATTAAAATGGCTATATTTCTCGATTGAGAATAAGGAGTTATTAGATAATATAACACGCTCAATAGACAACAAAGAATTTTCACTCGACTTTGAAGACATTTTGCTCAAGGCTAAGTAACACAAACAATGTCCAAAATAGGCACAAGCTTGGTTCTATAATAAGCACCATGTCCAAAAACATATTTTTTAATTTTTTTTAAAAATAATTAAAAAAATATTTTTTTTAAAATTTGAAAATACAAAATAAAAATTATATAAAGAGAACTCATCTTCTATTTCTCATTATCACGTTCAAGTAGAAGAAGAGCACAGGAGCACAAGAGCACTCAACAACCAAAATCGTCGAGTTTTCGCCTCCCCGATCGAATAAATATCTCCGACATCAATATGAACAAGGGAAAGAAAATTGCCAAGTATGTTTTCCAACCCAACACTTTTGTAAAGAATCAATGGTGATTCTTGTGTAGCGGAAGAGATGTGTGTTATGTGTATGTGTGAGAGGAAAGAGGAGTGGAGAGAAACAGAAGATGGATAAGAGACAAAATGAAGTACTCAAGAAGAAGGAGATGTATATTAACAATGAGTATATAATAGATGAAAATGTAGCATTATAAGGAGTCACAACTGACTTAGTATGAAGTATAATAGAAGACCTTGAAAGAGAAATATTGTGTTTTTGGGGCAACAATTAATTATTGTGTGGAAAAGATATCAAATTGTCTATCAAAATGAGTCTTTTTTATGTTGACTTCCCTTACTTTTTTTAAAAAACGGGCCTTAATTATAAGTATTTTATGACCTACTATAGCTTAAAATAGTAGAAAATAACCCACAAATTACCTTTACGATAGCAAATTATCCTCAATATAGTTATGGAATCAATATAAGTCATACCTCCCCTTTAAGAGAATATATAACCCTATATACTTATTACGATATATATTTTCTAAGTTGAATAGCCCTTATTAGAATAGATTTTTGAATATAGGACTACCATGTACTCTAAATGCATGATTGATATTTGTAGTTCACCACTAATCGCTTGCTAGTGAGAACCTTTCTTCATCTACTTATTTATATTTTAATATACAACCTTAATCTACGTGACCACCTAACTTATGTTTTTGCATGTACTTTCTTAAATAGGTCGTTTGAGAACCTGTCGAACCGACCCGTGAAGAAAATAAAGCTTCGCATACAGGGTTCTCCAATAGAAGCACAGACCAAGGTAGCTCCCGAGTCCATGAAGAGAGGAAAAAAGCTTCTCTTCAACGAGGAGTCAAAATCTCAACCACACATTGACGTTAGCCAAAAGAAACTTGTAGCAGCTACTGGAGGTGAAGACCTTCCTGACCGTGATCTAACGGACAAGGAATGGTTTATGCAATACGTCGACTCAAAGAAAAAACTCGTATTGTATACAGCAAAGAAGAAGGGGGAGGGGCAGCTTGGAAAGGAAACCCCATTTATGTATGGTCGTATTCTACGATTTGACTACGAAGATGCAGATTCGGCCAACATACTGGTAATGATAGAGTGCTCCAAGGGGGTACGTAAAGTGTTCCTTTAAGAAGATCTTCTAGTAAAGGAATCTTGTGGGCCAGAAGCGTTCAAAAAAGATCTTGAAAGCTCACAAAACCTTATTGTTACCTTGAGGCCTTATATACAAGGCCATGTAACTCTAAGAGATGAAGTGCCCTCCCCATTGAAGGCCACAAAAAGGGTATCCAAAGTACAATCAAGACCACCAAAGAAGAAGACAATCAAAATGTCGGACTCCGATTCAACA
Organism: Azolla caroliniana; assembly: GCF_043228905.1. Classification (NCBI taxonomy): domain Eukaryota; kingdom Viridiplantae; phylum Streptophyta; class Polypodiopsida; order Salviniales; family Salviniaceae; genus Azolla; species Azolla caroliniana. The sequence continues at coordinate 21,768,086 of NW_028230439.1, read as the reverse complement.
AGTGAAAACGAAGAGGAGGACACTAAGGGGACGCCAGGAGCTGAGTTGGCATCGGGTGTTTTGTCATCCGAGCAGAATAAGATAAGGAGAGAGTTAATGCAGCGTAAACTGGTCAGGAAAGGGCAAGTGTTTAATTTGCCTATAACACACATCCATCGGCCCCCTATTGATGAAAAAACAGGTCGAAGAGCACTTGAGATTAGAGAGCCACACCGCATGCATGTTCAAAATCTCAAGAAAAAAATGAAAATTAATCCTCATGCCACTGTGGTGCCTTTTATTGTTATTGTAGATCCTGAAGAATGTGAAACCATTGAAGATTTTTATATTAGAAAGCATAATCAATATAATTACTTTGTCATTGGTGGATCGCATTCAGTGGAGGCACGTCGGCAACTTGTGAGAGAACATCCAACGACTTTCTTCTTCAAGTATGCCGAGTGCAAAATTTATGTTGGGCTCACAACGGAAGAGGCTAAGCTGTTGGCATGGGACCATAATAATGATAATGACTATAGGCAGAAAATGTCGTCGATTGAGCGTATACGGTTCTTCCACCACGAGTATTTGGACGTGAAACAAAAGTTTGGTGTGAAGCTACATCCAGGTCTACGACGTCAATGTCTGCATGAAGTCGGCATTGTGGTAGATGATAATGTTAAGTCTGATGGTCTTCGAAAATATGAGTCTTGGTTTCAACTGGCCTTTAGAGATGGAGAAGTATGGGACCTACAAGATCAAATCTTCTCAATGTGGGAGAATAAGGAGGTAAAGGGTCAACGACAAAAGAAATGTAAGGTTGACCCTCAACTAGAGTTAAAGTCACAAGCCGCCAAGAAAATTGACTTGACAATTGAAGAAGCGGCTGACGACATGAAGTTGTCTCTGTGGAGAGCGATGCAAGGCATTAAGGACGAGCAACTTCTTGTGTCTGTTTTGTCACGGGTTGTGGCGAAAGATTTAAGCCTTGAAGAAATGGTCACTGAGTTCAATAAGGAAGTCTTTCATATACTGATATTGAAGTCTATATGGTGTAATTCAAAGTTCTAATCTTGATTTCTAATTTTACAGTCATAAGGTGTACATGAAGATCCAAGAAGTTATGATGAAACAACTTGGATGTATAACTTGGGAACAAGTGACCGAGGATTATCCTCTAACGTCTTCATATAAGGCATTATCAAAGTATTTTATTGCATTCAAGGATTGGGTTAGTATTGGTGGTTTTTCATTACGCTTTCATCATATGTAGAGCTTGTATAACAATACCTGATGTCCCATTGCTTCTATTAGAAACCGTGTCGTGGCAAGAAACAAGGAGAAGTTAAGGATATACATGATTTCCCTACATCCTTCCTTGCACATCTCGAGCGAGCCAGAAAAGAAAAGGATCGTTGCTTAGTCAAGGCGTACAAAATGAAGGAAGATGGCTCCTTTAAAAATTTTAGCCACAAAAAAGATATTACGAGAGATCTTTACTACAATGTGGTTTGCGGCGATGTCGTCGACTTGATCCAAAAAGTTCCAAAGAAGGAATATACGCTAATGATTGCGGATATTCCTTATGGATTTCGAATGGTTGGGTCATCATACGACGATGAACCATTTAGGCTTAAACAATTGGAGAAGATGGTCAAGGATTTCGCTGAGCTAACAACTACATCCTTGTGGCGAATAGTTGTCTTTCATAGTATGGACCAAGGGTACTCGGTAGCTCAAGCTTTGAGATCTCGTTGCCATGGCATCGAGAACCTTGCATGGTAAGGATTATTTATAGGTGTCATTCACTATATTGCATTTCTTAACGTTGTTCAATCTATTCTTAACTCGATGTATTATTTTTTATAGGATAAAAACCAATGTAAATAGAGGGCCAACTTTTCGGTTCGTTAATGCCATTGAATACATCACGGTTGGCTACTTTGATGAAATTAAGAAACAAAGAATCAAGGAGCATTCTAATGAAGTGGGGGGTTCAAATCTACTGGTATATCCAGTAGTGACACGGAAATTGCGACATGTCACCACGACAGAACGGGGACTTGTCAACCCATATCAAAAACCTCAACGACTTATGATGCGCTTGATCGAGATGTTTTCTATCGAAGGAGACTGGATATTAGATCTCTTTTCTGGCACAGGTATTCCTCGAACTAGGGTAACGATCTTGAGATAACCAATACCAAATCTTTTTTGGTTGACAACTAATTCTTCTTGTTACTTACTTCACAGGAATGACGTCTGCATGTGCATTGAAGCTCTTTAGAAATACAGTTGCATTGGAGAAGGACGAGGAGCAGGGTATATTTATAAATATGAGGATTAAGGCTTTGTGGGAGTGCCCAGACCAGGATGAGGAGGTTGGTGCAAAGAACCTAGCTAATACAGAAAGGTTTCAACCTGCCTCGCAAGAGCCTATTCCTCCGTTAGCCGGCGAACCGGGGGAGCTAATAGAGCTTGATGATGAGCTTATAGAAGATATTTCGTTGGCTCGGCTAACATGGGAAGCCAATGCACATATAGCCGAAGAGAGTTCTACACAAGATGATGAAGAAAATGATATTGATGAATTGATTGCTATGTAATAGACTCTATGAAGAAAATGACACTGACGATTTGTTTGCATTTCACATTATTAATACAAATTTTGGGTTTTACTTAGTGGATTCTATTCTTTATAATCTTCTATATGTTTCAATTTTATTTTTATATACTTGGTTAGTAGATTTATGACATTGGTTGCACCGCGTGCATAATTGACTACCAAATTTATGGAGCAACATGAATTAGTTTAAATTGAGGCTAAATTTGGTCCAAGCTAACCTTAACATAACATGGCCCTACAATTGTTGTCATGACTGTCCATGTTGTTATTATGGATCTTTGTCTTCTATTGTTAAAACTATTATGTTTCTATTCCATTGCTGCTTAGATTGTGTAGTGTGTTGATAATGGTTCTACTTGCGTTATCGTTCGGAGTTTGATCCTGTGTGAATCACCTAAGCAATAGAGTAGATCAATTTTAAATACAGGTATGAAAGCCTTAATAGGTTTGTTATTTCCACGACATTATCCTAAAGTTCACTGCCTTACATTGTCCACAATTATATATATATGGTTTGATCCCATATGAACAAACTGAGGAATAGATTAGATCAACTTTAAATACAAGTATTGAATACTTTAATAAGTTAGTTATTCCAATCACATTATCCTAATGTGCACTATCCTACATTGTCCACAATTATATACATGCACGTATGGGTCAAAGTATAAATTATAACTCATTTTATTAGTATGGATACAAGTACACCTCATATTTTTGTAAAACTTACCTAATTAATATAAGTCTTTAAGTTAGTGTTTCCCTTGTCGCACAATAGTGACATATTGAGCCATTGTTGAACTTTATTATGCCTACATTAACTTATCAACACGTCCAAACTTGCATGATTTCTAATGATCTCCACTCGTAGACCTATCATGTATTTTAATATTCGCAAATTCTCATCAAGTTGAGGAACATGTGATACTAATGCATCCAATTTTTGTAGAGAGGGTGTATTTGCTTCGTTTTAAGAAGATTCTACAAGTGGAATGCGCAATCCTTCCACTTGTGAACGCGAACGTGTTGAGATAAGGCTAGTAATGAATAGGTAGAAAGAGAGATAAGTTATGAATCTCGTGAATCCCACGAGTTTAGTGTATTTAATCAATATTTAGATAGTAAGAGACAATTTAGATGACAAATTCGTGAATCCCACGAATATATTATATTGGTCCTTCCTTACAAAATAATCAACCCCCATATACATCTTTCCCTCCTCCTTTTATAAGGATGGGAGAGACTAAGCATAGCTTCCTTCTTTTTCTAAAGTGTTCATCTGCCTGACTTGCTTTTTCCACTATGCTTTTATTTCCTAAATATAGTGCTCATGCACGCTAGATGTGCATGAGTATTTTTTTATTGGTTTATATTTTTCTTATAAATGGAGGTACAGGGTTTGAATCCTGCCCTATGCATGTAATAAATATTTTAATATTTTCTTTTATTTATATATATGTACTTAAATCGGATATATTATTTTTACATTTTTCACGTAGTGTGCAGACTACACTACAACAACGTGCAAGACATTCTTTATGCAATTGTTTTTTGTTGTCGTTTTCGAATGGAACGTTACCGATGTGCCGAATGGGATGTGTGGTGTCATCTCCCGTCTTTATGAAGACGGGTTGATCCGGCGTTCTTAAGTCACAAAACCACTCTTGGTGTAACGTCATATGATGTGAGGCGCCGGAGTCGACGAATCACACGTCTTCCGAGTTGGAGGTGCTTGTGGAGTCGGAGACCGACATAGAGTTCGCTCTATGTCTCATTATAGATAGCCCACCGTAGTCGTTGTATTCGGACTTGGTGGCGTAGTTTGTGAGTTGTCAACTTTGTGGAAGCTGACTCGTTTCTTCTTTTTCGGCACTCCTTTTCGCGGTGGCCGATTTTGCCAAAATAGTTGCAAGTAGTGGGCCTTGTTTGTTAACCTTGGTCAGCATGGAAGCTCCCGTTCTTTTGAAGGTTCATTGATGGCTTCCGTCGTGTTGTTGAAGGTTTGAGTTCCCTTCGTGAGATAGGTCAAATTGACCTCTTCTACCGCCGCAACCTCCTCGACCACCATACAAATTCGAGAAGAACATTTGTCCTTCTGACATCTTGCTTTTTTTTCAGACATGGTTCTCTTCAACCAATAGCATTGATTGAAGGGTTTTCCCTCGCAAAGATTGTTGTCCTTAACAAGTCAAATTGTTGTGTGAGGTCGCCCAAGCATACTTGAACTATCTTTGCCTTCGTTGACATTTATGTTGATGGAACCAAGCAAGTCGCAAATGCTCTTGATCTTGGCGGTGTAGTTCAACACGGACATGTCTTTTTGTCGGATGTTGTTCAACTCTTGTCGGAGTTGAAGGTTGCGGGCAGTCGTGTTAGCAGTGAACAATTTCTTCAAGTTCTCCCACGACTCTTTAGGTGTCTTGGCGTCTCGAATGTGGCTAAGCATGTGATCGTGGACACATGTTGCTAAGCAAGACATGACTCGACTCGTCGCTTGCTCCCATGTTGAGTAGTCCGCATTCTTTGGGTCGGGTCGATTTTCTTGTGCGTCGTCGATGTAGCTCTAATACCCTTGGCCGACTAGGTATTGGTTCATGTTGTACTCCCAAGATAAATAATTGCTAAGGTCTAGCTTTTCACTAGGGAGCAAGCTACCCATTTGTGTGTTCATGTTGTTGTAATGTCTTCCTTTTTTTCTTTTCTTCCTTTGGTCACGTACACGTGCTACATAGCGGCACTACGATAGCCTATAGCCGGATTTGTCGTTGGTGTCTCAAACACACAATCACGAAGAGTCGGATGGGCTTAGTGGATGTGCTAAACCACACGCTTTGATACCATGTTAATAATTAGGTAATTAACTAGGGTTAATTAATGACTAATTATGTGAGTAGTTAGCAACCGAAGATTATGTGATATGTGTGCATATGTGTGTGTGTGTGTGTCTGTGTCTGTGTCTGTGTCTGTGTGTGTGTGTGTCTGTGTCTATGTGTCAATGTGTCTGTGTGAGAGAGAGAAGATACACTTATGAACAATAATGTAAATGGTGGATAATTAACAAGAGTGTAGCTAAAGAGGAAAGAGAACAATAATGTAAATGGTGGATAATTAACAAGAGTGTAGCTAAAGACCTTTCCTCTATATTAATTAGCATCATCAAATACAAAAATACCCACAATGAGGTATGTATACATCTCATGTGCAAAGGTGCACATGTGTGAGTAGAATATAGGTACAAAGGTGTAAATCCTATAGTAAATGATCATGGGAGTGGAGGATAAACAATGTATCCCACTCAAGTACAAAATCCTATTTAAGGCTTCCAGGTCAAAACACTAACTAGATTCTATCTAGGTAACTACTAAGCTACGTTTGTTGACTAACTAACTAAATCTAGTTGAGGTTGATATCTCAACAAAGGCATTGTTCAAAATCTCAAAGTAATCTCAAGGAAGATCAACTAGATTGGAAATTTCGGCCACCATAATTAAATGAAATAATGAGTTGTAGTCTCGACCCTTCACTAGAGAAAGAATTTGTTTGCACGTTTTATTAAGCCTAAAATGTATGCATTCTGTTGTCTCTTCTCTGAGATAACACCTTCGATTACTTCTAGGGTAATTAGGTCAACGGGTCATGGTACGTAGGGATGGACAAGGACCCCGAGATTGCACGATTAATTAATTATGGAAAATAGTCGGCCACCATCGGCCATGTAAATTGCACTTGACAGTAAGACAACAATTCCAAATACGCAAATAGAGGCTTGGACATATTTGACCCACAAAGATAAATATATTAATTGATTTAGATTCGATAGTAACACGACGTCCAACCAGAGTTCTATTCTCATACAATCAGACAGATAACAGTAATTCTCCCCTTCTGTCTCTCTTTTTCCTTCTGATTCTGCTTCTCGTTTTATAACTTCCCTTTCTGCTCGGCGCGCTTCAATTAGTCAGACAGAATTTGTGAGGCATATGGGTCAAGGGGTCGTGGTACGTAGGGATGGACAAGGACCCCAGGATTGCACGGCTAATTAATTACGGAAAATAGTCAACCACCACCGAACGTGTAAATTGCACTTGACAATAAGACAACAATTCCAAATACACAGATAGAGGCTTGGACAAATTTGACCCACAAAGATAAATATATTAATTGATGTAGATTCAACAGTTACCCAGCTTCCAGCTGGAGTTCTATTCTCATACAATCAGACAAATAACAGTAATTCTCCCCTTCTGTCTCTCTTTTTCCTTCTGATTTTGCTTCTCGTTTTATAACTTCCCTTTCTGTTCGGCGCACTTCAGTCGATCCTTTCTTCTCAGCCTTCATTCTCACATGTTATTTTTCACCTTCCTCCTTCTCGGTGGTTGTTTACCTACCTGTATCCTTGGATTCGTTTGACATTGTCTCCCTTTTGTCCCACAAATAACACATTCTATTTACTATAGAAAGGCTAATGTGCATTTTTTTAAATTACATGATGGACTAACTATTAGGATGCTTGTGATGATTATGTTAACAGAACTTTTTGTGGTTCTAATGAATGGATAGTAGAGATCATGTTAAATAAATATGAATAAATCATTCCATACATTCCACTATAGTAAACTTTTCTTGCATTGTTTTAATCTTGAAAAGATAATTGTGCGTTCTTATTGTTATAAAAATCAACCCATGTTCCAACGATTAGACAATAAAATCAAGGTAAAAGCCCAATTCAAGTTGTATAAATGATCATGTCACATGTTCCATTGTCATAAACTTGTGATGCATTACATATTTCAATCCTAAAGAGTACATTTTCATTCTAATCATGATTAAGTGTTAAAAGAAACCACATTTACATGTCACTGTTGACAAGAATAACCACTTGGCTATTGTTGAACATTAAAAGATTTTGCTGATTTTGTAACCAGAAGAAAAGCCTTTCGCTAATACAATCCCAATATTCAATGTTCATGGTATGGTGAAAGATCACCAATTGGGTTCAAAACTTGAATCATCATCCAAACTTGAGACAGTATACATAATTGCTTAATGTATGATCATAATGCTTGAGATCTTAGTTACAAAGCTAACATGAACTTAATACAAAATTGCCTTGCTCAACACATTCACATATGAAATATTTTAGTTTGCTCGTCAAAGCCTCAAGCATGCAAACAAAGAGGCAATTCCAAAATTGTTGCATAGTTTATTTTTGGTTATGACCATGAGCTTTTATAACATATTTACTGAATTGCACAAGGAAACAAGGGAATTGTTAACATCAAGGGGGTAAGGAAACAATCCCAATGATGATCCTCACTAAGGTTAGTGTAGGGCCGCAATTATAGGTGAAGGGAGTAATATCATAACTCTTACTTTGAGATATGATTTTTTGGAGGTAATATTGATGAATAAACACGGCACCATGTAGGTTTGAGACTAGATAAAGAATGCATACGTCAAATTATAGGTTTGTGTAGTGTAAATTTGTATCTAAGTACTTATATCCTTTCTACACTAATTCTTATACTCTATAGGTATTAAATGTCTTTTGCAGATTAGTAAGTACACACTCTCCTTATGCACAAAGAAACAAAAAAAGAATCTAAACAAATTACTTGCAACTACAACTACTCCTATGTGTATTCTATACAAGATGCACTTCTTTTGTATTATGTGTATACATACATACATATGTGCTATATAATAATTTTATAAAGAGTTGCACAATGTTGTATTTAATCTGTGTCTACCTATGTATCTACTACTCATTATACACTCACACTATTTTATGTCTCTTCCTTCTTGTTCTTCTGCTTCTCTTGCGGAGGGGGAAAGGGGATGAATAAAGTAGTGTCTCATTCAGCAATCTCATTTGTTACAGGTGATAGGCAATCATATATGCACTTACATCCATGATATTTTATGATTTGTTTATGATTTCCATTGTTTATGTACATTCCATAGTATTTGGCTTCATAGCTCTTGTCCAAGTTCCAAAGACTTATTAGAGGCATTTGACAGGATCCAAAGTCTGTGTTCAATGGACCACATTACTTGCAAGCTAGGGAGCAAATCTCGTGGCATGCTAGTGTCCTTCGGCTCTTGCTGGTTCAGAGACGTTGGTTGGTTCTTGCTCACTCTCTTGTAAAGATATAAGAAGCACGAATAATCAGTTGATTGATAATGCAAATCTATTTGGCAGACAAAAGAGCTCTAAGGCAGAAGGTGAGCAACTGAGAGAGGCTACAAGCATTAATAAATCTCTTTCCACACTCGGGTAAGGAAACCTCTTATTCTACGGTGTTATATTAAATCTGCACTTTGTTTCATAAGTAAGTTATCAAATATATATGTCATTCCAGTTTAGTGATCATGGTGTTGGTGGACATTGCACATGGAGAACATCATGTACCCTACTGAGATTCCAAACTCACATTCTTACTTCAAGTAAGTTACTATCTAAGTCTACCTAGATTATCAGGACATGAAAATTTGTAGTTGATGATGATTCAAGGAGAGATGTTTAATATAGGATTCCTTGGGTGGTAACTCGAAAAGAGCCATTATTACTACAATGAACTCGTTTATCTTGGAAGTCTAGCAAGAAATCATGTTTAACCATTTGTTCAACCTTACAAACTGACACAAAAACCTTTTGATGGTTATTACCAACCTCAAACGTCAAACCTGTTGATTTGTTGTAAGTGGGCTAACATTGGTAACCTCTCTTTATGACAAGTGTGCCAATTAGACATGAGCACATTGAAATTTGCACAACGGGCTAAGTTCATCCAAAACAATATATGGTTGTAATACTTCTGGTTTTATGGATACAAAACATATGCTAATTGGCAATGTTGGTGGTTGCTCAAAGCTATATAAAAGTATGGTTTGTTCCTTTTTCCTATTGCAGAGCTCAATGAATTCACAAAGCCAAAATGATTGATAGACAAACTAGATAAGGCTAGGAAACAAATGATAGGCATTAAACAACCATTATTGGAAAAATAAAAACTTTTCAAACATTTGATTTTGAGTATGGATAACCAAAGTACCAAATGCCATGATTTTTTGCTTGGATAGGAGAGGCTAAATTCCTAGAAATGGGTGACATATGTATATAGAATATATATGACATGGAAAATAGAATTTTAGCATGTCATTTGACATGTATAATTTTTCAAGGGCCTTTCACATGAAAATGGAAATTTTAACTTTATATGTCGCTTGACAAAAGTTTTTATTAGGTTAATGTATTTTTATGGGCAAAATGGCCTTTGACAGGCACAATACCCATCAAATTTTTGCCCTCATTGCTTGCAAGAAGTGAACAATTATATATAGTTAGCTTTGTATCAGGGCAGGAATTTGGCGGGTGTCATGCCCGTCTAAGGCCATTTTTCCCGTCAAAAACATACACCCAATAAAAATGTCCGTCAAGTGACATATAAACTTACAATTTTCATTTTTCATGCGAAAGGCACCCAAAAATTATACATGTCAAATGTCATGCCAAAAATTTAATTTCCATGTCATATATATATGTATGTATGTATATATATATATATATATTATAATGTTGGGCAAAGGTTGAATTGGGAGTCGGGACTTTTCCCGGCCGGCGGCAACCATTATGGATAGCCGGAATCGATTCCGGACAGTATTTCCGACCAACTGGAATCTAGTCGGATGAGCCGGCTATTTCTATAGTATATGAAAATATTTATATTGTATATTTCTTCCAATGTTTCATTCCCAAATTCCCCCCTCTTTTTATTTCCCCCCTTATTTTCTCTTTTCTTGCTTCCTTCTTCACGCTTCCTGTTCCTTCTTCACGCGTTGCTCGTTGCTTTCCTTCATCGCTACTCCCTGTTCCTTGGTTGTTACCAATTGCCCTCAGCTAGCTCACTACTCGTTGCTCCCTGTCGCTTCTCAGTGATTGCACGACATCTACTGTTTGCCACTACACCACTCTGAAGTATGTATTTTGTCTCTTTTTTTCTCTTTCTCTCTATTTTCTCTGTTTTTCTCTTTTATTGAATCTTTTTTCTTTGAATATTGCTCACGAGAAGCGTGTATGACAAAGTGGAATGGGATAAGGACTAAGCAATTAGAGAGATTAGTTACATATGTTTGTCCAATATGAACTTATTGAAAGCCATAGAAAGCATGGAGGAGGTGAGATAGGTCTGATTGTTGATTGGTTGAAGCCATAGATATCAAGGAGTATGGTTGTGATGAGGTTATTATGTTTGATTGTTGATTGGATGAACTATTAATATGCACAAGTGATACTAGAGGGATTTTAGGAGACATCAAACATTTGTTGGAGGGATATATTTAACCTTTGTTTGAAGAGAAAGAGAGAAGGATAGTATCATTGAAGTAGATACATATTGCACAATGCGTAATATGAGGAATCACGGTATGACAAACATTTTTTTGAATTTTTTGGGCTTTAAGAAATATATGATGATTAAGTATTCAATTTGTATCTTTTTTTTTGTAGGATTTCATTATCTTTGTAGGTAGTTATGTTTATTTGTGTATCTTTGTGTATTTTCTATAGTAATAAAATGTATAATAATGAAGCATCATATAAAGCTTTTCATTATTAAAACTTGTACATCAAATGACATCTTTTTTTTTCTTTTCTTTTTTCCAAAAAAAAACTCCTTCCATTAGTTATAAAATTTTACAAATGAGACGATTATATACAAATCCCTAAAGGGACGCGATAGTTCCATCTAAAGTGGAAGCCCAATGACTCAAGAAAGGGAGAGGACGACCATTGTTGGATGAAGGCTATGCGTTGTCTTTCAACTCCCTCAGAACCACCTTTAAGGCCATCATATTGGCTCTTCAGAGTGGCTACAATTTCACTCCATATCTCTTGCAGTAACCTTGTTGGATGGGTGGTTTGGTTGGAGAAGACTCGCCTACATTGTTGTTTCCATAGAATCCAAAGGGTTATTGGGCTGACCAATTCCAACACCTCTTGAGATTTGTCATTAAGAGGAATATAGTGGACATTGCCGCTGGAGGAGAAAAGAACCTCTTGCGCTTTTATCACCAAAGTCATCCCCTCCTCCTGATGTTCGTATTGACCAATTGCAGCCTGCCATGATAGCCAACATATATTTCCCCACTTGATTGAACCTTGCACCTGGCATAATTGCAACAAGCGGCCAACCCCCCGCCATATTCTATGGGACGTTGGGCAGTCCCACAGAGCGTGTCGTATGGATTCTACTGCATGTGGGCACTCTACACAATTAGGAGAGCTAAGGTTCCCACGTTGCCATGCTCCCACCAGTAGGGACTTATGTATTAACAGCCATTGGAAAGTGGTAATTCGCCTCGCGTGTTGTTGCTTCCAGATTTTCTGCCAAAACTTGGTGATTATTGCGGAGGGAACTTGAAATGTGTGCCAGACCTTCGCAGCTGCCGGCTCTCGGGCGGCTTGAGCAGCTAGAATGTGGCGACCCAATCTAGTTGTGAATTGGAAGAAAGGGATGGATTTGCTTCCTTGCCCCGCGTAGGGATCACGCCATGTCCATTGCAAAGGGTTCCAACTGACCTTACGTAGCCATGTGTTTTCATGAGTACATATATGCCAATCGGGTTGTACTTTGATCGGATCAGGATCTACAATCCATTTATGACCAGTGTACGCGAGTACTCGAATGGCGTTATTCTGTGTGGGTGTCTCAGTGTCTCGCAATTCATGGCCTTCGAGCCTATCTGGTGATCCCCTACCTCTCGGGATCAGAGAGCCCTCCTCCTCGTGGCCTATCCATTTCTCCATTGTCGTCCTTTGAGTAGCAGATTCCCTAATCAGTAGCGCATTAATGATTTCCGATCTCATAGTCCATCCGCCCCTGATTCCATGGAGTATGTTCGCTTGATCTTGTAGTGGCATTGACATAAACCGTCGCCAACATTCTATACTTTTGCCTGGACCTTCTGCAATGTATCCCCATGACAACCCCTTACGTGATCCCAGTAGTTGATTATATTCATCCTTGAGGCATGGGTTCCATAGGATACGTTGACTGAGCCAGGCAGGTTCAGATCTCGGTTGATCACACTGGAGCCCTCGACGAATGTCACACCATGCCTTCCACATGGATGCACTGAATCTTTCCTCCAAATGGCGGGAGAAACTAGGTTTGAGATCCATGTTTAGAATCCATCCCGTTTGGGGGGCCCAATTGACCCCTTTTCGTGGCCTAAAGTAAGCGAAACGTAACCTCAGTACCATTTTCCAACAATCATTTCCTGGTTGGAGTCCTCGCACCACAAATTTGGCAAGTAAGGCTTTCGATTGTGAAAGGGGATCAATAAGACCCAATCCCCCTCTCGACTTAGGCGTTGTGAGTATAGGCCACGCCACCTTGGCGCGAGATACATGGTCTTCCTTACCAGACCAAATGTAGTTGCGGACCAGTCGTTGAATCTGATGTATACTTTCCTTGGAGATTGTCCAGCATGATAGACTGTACCATGCTATTGCGAGGAGTACCTGATTTGCCACAATGATGCGACCTACTAGCGACAATTTTTTAGAGCTCCAATGTATCAGCTTTTGTCGAATGGAAAGGATAACGGGTGCAATCATAGTCTCCGGCGGTATGTTGCAACCAATTTGGAAGCCCAAATATTTGGTGCTCGTTCCTTGCTTGATCCACTTGAAAGCGGGGTGTGGGTGCCACGCCGGATGTGTTTCCTGAGAGAGCCATATTGCACAGGATTTGTGCCAATTGATCATGGCATTGGATCTCTTGCAAAATAAAACTAGCCCACTTTCTAGCTTTTGGAGGTTTTCTAGGTCCCCTTGCAGGTAGACTGCTATGTCATCTGCAAATTCTATATCCAGGATGCTTTGGTAAGAATGAGGTATGGGAAGACCACGTATGTTGAGATGCCGCGAGTTGAGAAAGCAAGAGAGTGCTTCGGCGTATAATAGAAATAAGGATGGAGCTAGTGGGCATCCCTGCCGTACAGAGCGGGATATTCGGAAAAAGGGGCCCCTTTCACCTGCCAGTGAAACGCAACTACTGCCATTCCTATAAAATCCTGCAATGCCTTTGATCCATGTCTCTTGAAAGTCAAGTTTCCTCATCACACTTTCTAGAAAGTTCCAGCATACCCTGTCATAGGCTTTCTCAAAATCTAGTGGCACCACCGCTACCTTCTTCTTGGTTTGCTTGGCAAGGGCTATTGCTTCCCAAAATGAGAAGAGGTTGTCTAGGATGCTCCAATTTCTAACGAAACCTGTCTGTGACGGATGAATGAGTTGAGGGAGAAGTGGAGTTAAACGGCGTGCCACGATTTTTGCGAGCAATTTATAGATAGTATTGAGAAGAGTAATGGGCCGCCACTTGTGAATGTCGTCGGCGTTCCCACCACTTTTAGGAATGAGATGTATCATCCCCTATCCAAATTCCTCTAGCATGCTTCCAGACGTGATGATCTCCTCATATGCCTAGAGGAGGTCTTCTTTAATAGTGCCCCAAAGGCATGTGAAAAAATGCGGGGTGAGACCGTCAATTCCAGGGCAGCTCTCGGCATCTAAATCAATGAGGGCCTCCCATATCTCAATGATTGATAGGGGACGCACAAGCCAGGTATTCATTTCCGGTGTGACTTTCTCAAGTATGCTTTGGAGGATAATATCATCGCTTATGTCTTCCCCTGTAGCTATCATGTCTTCGGTAAGTAGGCGGCTATAATACCTTGTGGCAATATTCCTCATTTCGTCGCCATCCTCAATGGTTGTTCCATCCTCCCGGTTGAGGCTATGCATCACAGTTCTAGCGTGCCTCAGGCCTTTGGAGTGGAAGAATTCCTTTGTGGTTTTGTCCCCTACTCGAATCCATCGTGCCATGCTGCCATGAAACTCCATGTCATATATTGCCTTTTCTGCCATGCTAAGTTCCTGTTTGGCCGTGGCGACTTGTCCTGCGATCCAACTACAGGATGGGTATCTCTGTTGGAGTCGTTGTAAGGCTATTAGTCCCTGTTTTGTCCTCTGTCGCTTCTCCTGGGCATCCTTGCGTTTGGTCTTAACAATCTCATGTAGGAGAGTAGAGGCTCTTGTTAATTTAGCTAAAAGTTTGTCCGATGCTGATGAGCCATTGACGGGTAATGACCATTGGTTGGATAGTTGGTCCTTCACGTCTATAAGTGTGTAAATAGTGTGTGGGATGCGAGTCTGGAATGGGTCCCATTTTCGGTGCAATTGAAAATGACCAGCTACCGGGTAATGGTCAGAGAAAGTCGTGCCTGGAGTTATGTGACACCACCCTCCCTTCGCTTCTAAAGCCTCCCCCACATAAATGCGGTCAATGCGAGATAGGGTCCCATCTGATCGGGAGAATAGGAGAGAGTCCCTTTTCCGTTGGAAGTTGGTAGAATGCCAGATGTCTCGCAGGTTAAGGTGGACATATAGCTTCTCCCATTGTTTGCGTTCCCTTCCTTGTAGAACTATGGGGTTGTTGTTGGAGCTATCATGAATGGATTCGATCATATTAAAATCCCCTCCAATGCACCACTCTTCCGCACCCACTACTTGTAGGCGGATGCAGTCCCAGAATGTTGCTCTTTCTATTTTGTTATTTGGAGCATAAACATTCATGAAGTTCCATCGTTGCCCTTGGATGGTCAGCGTGCAAAAATGTGCCCTACCAGGTATAAGGGATTCTTGGTATATTAAGCCTTGGGCTAGATGTTCCCGAATCAAAGTGCAAATACCACCATGATTTCCATCCTCCCCAATTGTTGGCTCCCAAATCGTTCGCCATGATCCTGGTAGAAGGTCTCCGACTTCCTTTAACTGTGTGCTATCGAGGTGGTGTTCCTGCAACATGATGATGTCAGCACCACTCCCTAGTAAATGTTCTTCAAGATCCCTTCTCAATTTCCATCTATTTTGCTGGTCTAGTCTACTTCTGAGTCCTTGCACATTCCATGTTATAATCTTCATACTCATGGAATGGGGTGGGAGGTTGCCAGTTGTGCCTGGTGCTTTGTACAACAGGTCGTGAGTGGGGAGCACTCACCATTTAGACATCCAATCATTTCCAGGGATGGAATAGTGGTCCACATCCATGAGTGGAGTTTGTGGGCTATCTTGTGGGCTTCAATCGCCCCTTCATGCTCCTCATAGAAATAGACAAAGCTTGGAGTTAGTTGGGTGTTTATGATAGTCCGCAGGTGGATGTGGCAAAGATGGGGGTCCTCTTCGTCCATGGTGCACCAGAATTCAGTGTTATGCCAATGTTGCTTTAGTTCATTCATGAGCTCTTCATCTCTTATTTGTGCTACAAAGCACGTTGCTTGGCTACATAACATATCTTTAATCTTGGATTTCGACCAATCTTCTTGAGTTGGAAGCAAGAGTGGAAAGGAGATTGAGGTCGTCGGAACTCCGTTATTGTGCACCGCTGATACATGTACCCTTATTTTTTCCACTACCTTGAGCCCTATACCTAGCCATTTCAAGGCGTTTTGAGGGTGTGGTTCAAGGTCTTGGCTAGAGGAAGCACACTCATTTGTGTCCGGGACGACTATGATTTGAGGTGTGACATTCACACTTCCGCCTTGGGTTGTTGCTTCTGCATTGGGTGTCGTTCCACTCAAGCTCCTTATTAGGGTCTTTACATGACTTATTTGTCTGCGTTTCCCTGTTTTGTAAGCTTTAATAAAAACTTTCTCTTGGGTGCTTGGTGTCACCTTAGGTCGTTCCTTGGGGCTTAAAAAAGAACTAGGGGAATGCTCATCTGTGGGGGGAAGCTCTTGTAGTAGATCAAAGCGATTGGGGGGCCCATAGGCGATGGAGGATTTTGTGCCGGTGATGTTTTTCGAAGGACATGGGTTTTTTCCACCACTTGCCATTCCATCACAGCCTTGTCGGGTCGTGGTGGGGGAGGCTTTTGATGTCTTATGGTATCCTGACCTTCCAGAGTCTCCTTTGTAGGATCTTTAATACGTCTTGTGGGGCAATTCTTTTTTAAATGACCAAGTTTTTTGCATGCAAAACATTGCCCCGGTGCGCCAATCACTTCTATGCGTTGTTCAATTCACATTCCGTTTTTCCCGGGAATGAGGATCTTGGAGGGAAGTTTATTGATGTCCTGCACCAAGAGGCGGATAGAGGGAGGGCCTAGGTGCTTCTTTAGTCTGTCTGCTAGCATTAGTTCCTCATCCAACATCATCCCAAAGGAGTTGCCAATAGTAGGAAGTAACATGTTGTATTCTAAGGATAGTTCAGGAAACAACATTGTTACCTTTTTCATGGAGTCATCTTGTTGTGCGGCTTTCTCTGGGTTT